>NW_016830359.1:523607-528853 GCF_001698545.2 Rhinopithecus bieti
TGCCACTTCCTTGTTCCCCCTCTCCTGTTGGTGTCTCTCTTCCGTGTTTCCCGGCTTTACCTCCAATCTCCGGTTTGGCAAACGTCTCCATCACGTTCCTCTTGGAGGGCTGTGGAGGGTGGGAATAGGGGAGCCCATCTAGAAACAAAAATACAACATTCACACAGACGTTCGTAGTTACAAGTGGGAGCTGAAGGACGAGAACACACGGACACAAAGACGGGAACGACAGACACTGGGTCCTTCCCGAGGATGAAGCGGGGGGAGGAGGGAAAGGAGCAGGAAGAATAACAATTGGGGACTCAGCTTAGTACCTGGGTGATGAAATAATCTGTACAACAAACCCTGTGACACAAGTTTTCCTGTATAACAAACCCGCACATGCACCCCCAAACCTAAAATAAAAGTTTAAAAAATAAATAAGGGCAGGCGCAGTGGCTCATGCCTGGAATCCCAGCACTTTGGGAGGCTGAAGGGGTCAGATCTCCTGAGGTCAGGAGTTCGAGGCCAGCCTGGCCAACATGGTAAACCCCATCTCTACTAAAAATACAAAAATGAGCCAGGCACGGTGGCGGGCGCCTGTAATCCCAGCTACTTGGGAGGCTGAAGCAGGAGAATGACTTGCACCTGGGAGGTGGAGGTTGCCGTGAGCTGAGGTCGCACCACTGTATTCCAGCCTGGGTGACAGAGTGAGACTCCGTCTCAAAAAAATAAAATAAAATAAAATAAAATAAAATAAAATAAAATAAAATAATGATGCCTTTATGACACTCAGCTTTAGTGCTTTATAGTATGCAACATGGTTTCACTTCCCTTATTTTTCTGGACATTTATGGCACTTCGTGGTTCTCAACCAGGAGTGGTTTTGCCCTGTAGTGATTTGGCTGTGTCTGGAGACATTTTTGATAGTCACAATTGGGAACAGGAGCCAGTCACAGTGGTTCACACCTGTAATCCCAGTACTTTGGGAGGCTGAGGTGGGTAGATCACTTGAGCTCAGGAGTTCGAGACCAGCCTGGCCAACATGGTGAAACCCCCATCTCTACTGAAAATACAAAAATTAGCCAGGCATGGTGGTGGGTACCTGTAATCCCAGCTACTCGGGAGGCTGAGGCAGGAGAATCACTTGAACCCAGGAGGTGGAGGTTGCAGTGAGCCAAAACTGCACCATTGCACTCCAGGCTGGGCGACAGAGAGAGACTCCATCTCAAAGAAAAAAAAAAAATTGGGAATAGGGAATGTGACTAGTGTGTCAAGAGCAGAACCCACGGGCGCTGCTAAACATCCTATGATGCACAGGACTGACCCCCACACCAAAGAATTATCCAGCCCCCACTGTCAGCTGTGCCAGAGTTGAGAAATCATGCCCTAAATTCTCTTAGTTTCCCACGTTTGGCAGGAGACAAGGATGAGGAGGCTTCGCTGAGGTCACATGTCGAATTCACACTGTGAACGTTCAACTGTCCAGACCCCTATGCACCTCCATGTTCTGTCCTTCGAGATGTAGAATGGGAAGGAGAGGGGAACCTCAGAAAGATTATTTGGTCACGCAAGAAGACAAGATAAGGGGACTAGGGATAAGCAAAGATATGGTGGACGGGAAGCTTGCAAGGATAAATATTGACTATAACAGCCGTGACCCATTTCATTTCTTTTCTTTTTTTTTTTTTCCTTTTGAGATGGAGTCTCTGTTGCCCAGGCTGGAGTGCACTGGCACCATCTTAGCTCATCTCTGCTCACTACAACCTCTACCTCCCGGTTCAAGTAATTCTCCTGCCTCAGCCTCCAGAGTAGCTGGGATTACAGGCACGTGCCATCACACCCAGCTGATACTCGTATTTTTAGTAGAGACGGGGTTTCACCATGTGGGCCAGGCTGGTCTTGAACTTCCGACCTCAGGTGATTCACCTGCCTCGGCCTCCCAAAGTGCTGGGATGATAGGCATGAGCCACCACGCCCGGCTGACCCATTTTATTTCCACCATATGCCAGACACTTCTAGGAAGTCATGTGCATTTTCTTGCTGAGTCATACAACTAAATCATGAGATGATTCCATTTATGTCATTTCCAAGTGGAGGAATTTTGTGCAGTCCAATGCAAAGGGAAAACAAGGGGCCCATGGTTCAAACAGGATTCAGAATCTTAACTTGGTAACAAAAGAACATTAAACCAATCTGGGGCTCCAGGTGACGGCACAGAAGCTTGAAGGAAATGCATCACTTGCTCAGGGCTCCCCAAATAGTAAGCAGCAGGGCGAGGGCTGGAGCTCACGTCTACCAGCTTCCAAAGCCAGGAGAGAGCCAGCAGGGGAGGACGCGGGAGAAGACGCCTAACTCCCCATTCGCTCACCGATGGCCTTCCACAGGTCTAGGATCTCAAGGGCTGTCTCCCTCTTCCGGTCTTGGTCACTCATTTGGGGAAGGTGGAGGACTGGGTGGGGATGGAGAGAGCAAGACCAGGTGGTCGGTTAAGCAGAACTGAAATAACACATAATCCAGCAATTCAATAGCACGGCTCACTCAACACAGTCCCTCCACCAAGCCTGTCGGACTGGGTGCGTGTTGACCGTCCCTACCTACCAGTGGGGAAATTGTGGAGTCCCTTGCTCAAAATTACACTGTTGTTGCCAGGCACGGTGGCTCACGCCTGTAATCCCAGCACTTTGGGAGGCCGAAAGCAAGTGGATCACCTGAGGTCAGGAGTTTGAGACCAGACTGGCCAACATGGTGAAACCCTGTCTCTACTAAAACTGCAAAAATTAGCTGGGCACGGTGGTGGGCACCTGTCATCCCAGCTACTCAGGAGGCTGAGTTCAATCGCTTGAACTATGCAGGAGGCAGAAGTTGCAGTCAGTCAAGATTGCACCATTGCACTCCAGCCTGAGCAACAGAGCGAGACTCTGTCAAAAAAAAAAAGAGAGAGAGAGAGAGAGAGAGAGACAGCGAGAGAGAGATCAAGGTTGCAAACCAAGCAAGGGGCAGAGCTGGGATTTGGGTCTAAGGCTTTGGCTCCAGAGTCCACACACCCATCACTCTGCTTAGACTAACCCTCCAGACAGATCTGCAAATAAATCCATGGGCCTCCGTGAATGTGGGTCAGGGTCTTCACCAGTCACAAACTCACTGCCGGCAGCAACCAGGCAGACTCAGGCAGACTCAGGCCAGGGATGGAGAGCTGAGTGCAGCCTCACTCACCGGGACCCAGAAGGTAGCCAGCACTATTGAGGGTCCAGCCTCCTCGTCCCTGGAGAGAGATGCAGAAATCAACACTCAAGCAGACAGAAAGGAGGGCAGGCATCCCACAGGTCCGGGTGACGTGGTTCGTCCTACCACTTTCCCACTAGGCTGTGGAGCAGGTTCATTTTAATCCCCATTCCACCGATGAGGAAATTGAGGACTTCCTAAGACAAAACCACTTTGCCTGGAAAGAAAGCTTAAAAGGTTCTGCTGTGAGAGGAGAAAGGTGTTTACCAGGGGCTGGGGAAAACGAGAAAAGGGGAATTGTTCCTCAACAAGTATAATTTCAGTTATGCAAGATGAAGAAGTCCTAGATATCTACGGCATGATGTGCCTACAGCCAGCAATACGGTGTTGTGCACTTTAAAGACATGTTAAGCCTGGGCCTGTAATCCCAGCATTTGGGGAGGCCAAAGCAGAAGGATGGCTTGAGAACAGGAGTTCGAGGCCAGTCTGGGCAACATGGAGAAACTCTCTCCTCTACAAAAAATACAAAAATTAGGCCGGACGTGGTGACTCTCTCCTGTAATCGCAGCACTTTAGGAGGCTGAGGTGGGCGGATCACCTGAGGTCAGGAGTTCGAGACCAGCTTAGCAAACCCCGTCTCTACTAAAACTAAAAAAATTAGCTGGGCGTAATCCAGCTACTTGGGAGGCTAAGGCAGGAGAACTGTTTGAATCTAGGAGACGGAGGTTGCAGTGAGCAGGGATTTCACCCCTGTACTCCAGCCTGGGCAACAGAGTGAGACTCCGTCTCAAAAAACAAAACAAAACAAAACAAAAAATACAAAAATTAGCCAGGCACGGTGGCACGCACCTGTAGGTGGGAGGATCACTTGAGCCCAGGAGTTTGAGGCTACAGTGAGCTATGATCTCACCCCTGCACTCCAGCCTGGGTGACAGAGCAAGACCCTGTCTCAATACATAAGTAAATAAAAATATGAGGATGGATCTCATGACAAGGGTTCTTACTAAAACACACAGCGACACACCCACAAGAACACATGGGCATTTCCGGAGGTGGTGATGGATATGTTCAGTACCCTGGCTGTGCTGATGGTGTCACCGGTGTACACAGAGCTCCAAACTCATCAAGATGTATACATCAAATGTGTGCATTTTTTGCATATTAATTATAGTATAATAAAGCTTTAAAGAAGCACCACGGTAAATTCTTTACCTGTGGAGGACATGGTCACAGGCCATCAAGTCCCTTTGAGGGCGATAATGCCTGACGTTGTGGGCTTACCCTACGCCAGCATCTGTTCTAAGCAGGACTGGCTGCCGAATTTGTGGGGCCCAGTGCAAAGAGAAAACATGGGACCCATTGTTCAAAAAGGATTCAGAATTCCAAGCTGGTGACAACAGAACATTCAACCAAGCTCGGGCCCCAGGGAACGGCACAGGCTGCGCGCCCGCGAAGCCAGCTCTAGTTTCAAGCTCTTGATGTATTTATTTAACAAATCCTCCCAACAACCCTAGTAGGTAAACTTGTATTAGCTTCATTAGAAAGAGGCTCTTTAGGCCGGGCGTGGTGGCTCAAGCCTGTGATCCCAGCACTTTGGGAGGCCGAGACGGGCGGATCACGAGGTCAGGAGATCGAGACCATCCTGGCTAATACGGTGAAACCCCGTCTCTACTAAAAAATACAAAAAACTAGCCGGGTGAGGTGGCGGGCGCCTGTAATCCCAGCTACTCGGGAGGCTGAGGCAGGAGAATGGCATGAACCCGGGAGGCAGAGCTTGCAGTGAGCTGAGAGCCGGCCACTGCCCTCCAGCCTGGGCGACAGAGCGAGACTCCGTCTCAAAAAAAAACAAATAAATAAAAGAGCAAGGAAGCTTTGTTTTTAGTTTCTTTTCATAAGCCCTCCAGCAAATGTCTTTTCTACTCTCCCTGGCTGGAATAATTGTGACAGGGGCCCACGGGCCCATTTGAATTGTCCACAGGGACCTGGTACATGTGGGTGCCAAGATACCTACCCATCCTGAAGGAAAGAGGGAGGGAAGGATC
>NW_016830359.1:529181-538270 GCF_001698545.2 Rhinopithecus bieti
AAAAGAAAAAAAAGGGAAAGAAAAAGAAAAAAAGAAAGAGCCTCCTGAGGCCCGGAAAGATTCGGCAAATTGCACCAAATTGCGACACATTAAGAAGCACAGCTGGGACTCAAACCCAGGCAGACTTCAGACTCTTTTTTTTTTTTTCGAGATGGAATCTCGCGTCTCACTCTGTCACCCAGACTGGAGTGCGGTGGTGTGATCTTGGCTCACTGCAACCTCTGCCTCCTGGGTTCGAGCAATTCTCCCGCCTCAGCCTCCCAAGCAGCTGGGCTTACAGGCACCTGACACCAGGCCCAGCTAATTTTTGTATTTTGAATAGAGACAGGGTTTTGCCATGTTGGCCAAGCTGGTCTCAAACTCCTGACCTCAGGTGATCTGCCTGCCTCGGCCTCCCAAAGTGCTGGGATGACAGGCTTGAGCCACCGCGCCCGGCCAACTCCGGACTCTTAAGGAGGATGTGCGCTGAATGTTTAAGCCACAGTGTTCCACTCTGTAAGCTTGGAAGTAGCAAAACAGAACCAACTGCAAAGGATTGTGCGGCAGAATCAGCTAATTCACATCAAGCGTTTCACACAAGCCCAAGCGCCGAGAAAACCCTCCACACCCATTAGCTCTTGTCCAAACTCCTCGAACATCCCTATAGGATGGATTCCGTTATCCCTTAGTTATACAGAAAAAAAGGAGGCTCAAAGAAACGCTTATCCCTTAGTTATATAGAAGAAAGGAGGCTCAAAGAAACAAATAGGTGGCTCAAGGACCAAGCCAGCACCTGGAGGAGAGCTGCTCTCTCAACTCAGGGCAGCTGAATGTCAAGCCTTAGTCCTCTTTTTTGCTGTTGCTGTTGGCATTTCTTTTCTTTTCTTCCTTTTCTTTTTTTTTTCTTTTGTCTTTTTTGGTTTTTTGTTGTTGTTTCTGTTTGAGGCGGGTCTTGCTCCTTCGCCTGGGCTGGAGTGCTGTGACACCATCTCAGCTCACTGCAACCTCAGCCTCCTGGGTTCAAGGAATTCTCATGCCTCAGCCTCCCACGTGGCTGGGATTACAGCCACGCAAGACCATACCCAGCTAACTAGTTTTTTTTTTTTTTTTTCAAGAGATGAAGGTTCTCACTATGTTGCCCAGGCTGGTCTCCAACTCCTGAACTCAAGCAATTCTCTAATCTTGGTCTCTCAAAGTACTGGAATTACAGGAGTGAGCCACTGGGACTGGCCTCTTTTTTTTTTTAATTGACAGAGAAAAACTGCATTTTAAATACAAGCATGGTGCACAACATGTGTGGAAATATGGCTACATTGCCCAGTGACTCCATCAAGTTAATTACCCTCTGCATTGTCATGTGCTTAGCTTTCTTGTGGTGAGAACACTTAACATCCATCTACTCTCTTAGCAATGTTCAAGTTAATAACGTTGTTATTAACAACAGCCACCAGGCTGTACCAGAGATCTCCCTTATTCCCCCCTGTCTAACTGAAACTGTGTATCCCTGGACCAACATCTCTTAATTATTTAATCCTCTTGGCTAAATAATGAGCGCTGCCTGCCATCTGAGTTAGCTGTTAACTCTCACAGTGCTGGAGTTGGACAAAGAAGATCCACTCAGAGGCCAGAGAGGTCAGGCAATGCGCCTGAAGTCACACAGCTAGAAAGCCGCAGATCCCAAATTTCAAACTCAACCCAGGCTCTACAGCCCATGCTGTGGAGGTGTGCGATCAGAGGTTTTCAAAGTGTTGTCCCAGACTGCGTGCCATGGCTGACACCTGTAATCCCAGTGCTTTGGGAGGCCAAGGCGGGTGGATCACTTGAAGCCAGGAGGTCAGGAGTTCAAGATCAGCCTAGCCAACATAGTGAAACTCCATCTCTTCTTCTTCTTCTTTTTTTTTTGAAACAGAGTCTCACTGGGTCACATAGGCTGGTGTGCAGTGGCACAATCTCAGCTCACTGCAACCTCTGCCTGCCAGGTTCAAGCGATTCTCCTGCTTCAGCCTCCCGAGTAGCTGGGACTACAGGCGCCCGCCATCACACCCGGCTAATTTTTGTATTTTTAGTAGAGACGGGGTTTCACCGTGTTGGCCAGAAGGGTCTCGATCTCCTGACCTCGTGATCCACCCACCTCGGCCTCCCAAAGTGCTGAGAATACAGGCATGAGCCACTGCGCCTGGCCCATCTCTTCTAAAAGTACAAAAATTAGCCAGGCGTGGTGGCAGGCACCCGTAGTCCCAGCTACTCGAGAGGCCAAGGCAAGAGAATAGTTTGAACCTCGGAGGTGGAGGTTGCAGTGAGCCGAGATCGCGCCACTGCACTCCAGCCTGGGCGACAGAGGCAAGGCTGAGACTCTATCTCAAACAAGCAAACAAACAAAAAACCAACAACGACAACAAGGTGTGGTCCCAGGACCAGCTCCTCCCCTAGACTCACCCAACCAAAACCCTGGGGGTGGGTCTAGGTATTACTTGAAGCCTCCTTCCAGCTAATTTTCACACAGGCTGAAAAACAGGCGTGAAAGGCACCCACCTCTGAAGGCGTATATTTGCATCTCTGAGCAATGCTCATCATGAGGAGGTTTTAGCTTTGGGCACCCTGAGCCCTGACTCTATATTTTTCACCCATACTCTGCTCTATCCCCACAGCCAAGATGAGGTCGGTGTCTGACTTTCTCCTCATATTTTCAGGACCTGAGCTTCTTCCCCAGGAACCCCTGACGCAAGCCAGGAGCATGTTTAAAAACTCTTCCCAGAGGGCAAGGGATTTGGGGACGCTGTTGTTTCCGAGGAACTTAGGGAGGCGTTACCTGGTGGGCAGGCGCGGATGCTGGAGTCTCTGCCAGGCTCAGCAAGAGGACGAGGAGGAGGACCAGGGGGACAGAGGGAGCCATCGAAGGCAGGATGACAGGTGCCTACAGCTGCGGAACACGCTGCAAGGAGAGAGCAGCCAGTTATTTTCTGAAGCAGGGGGCCAGGTGCATTTCCGACAAGGACAGAGGAATTTATTTTTTAGTTTTATGGAGGCATCACTGAGATACAAAAGTGGTGCATATTTAATGCACACATCTCGAGGAGTCTGGGCGTGTGCAAGCAACCATGATACCATTGCCACAACCAAGGAACTAAAACCTATTCATCACCTCCAGAAATTGCCCTGTGCTCTTCAATGATTTTCTTTCTGGTAGAGCCCTTCACCCGCCATCTCTCCCACCTTATTGTTTTTTGTTTGTTTGTTTTGTTTTTGTTTTTGTTTGTTTGTTTAATGGAGTTTCTCTCTTGTTGCCCAGGCTGCAGTGCAATGGCACAATCTCGGCTCACTGCAACCTCTGCCTCCTGGGTTCGAGCGATTCTCCTGCCTCAGCCTCCCAAGGAGCTGGGATTACAGGCACCCGCCACCATGCCCAGCTAATATTTGTATTATTAGTAGAGACAGGGTTTCACCATATTGGCCAGGCTGGTTTCGAACTCCTGATCTCAAGTGATCCGCCTGCCTCGGCCTCCCAAACTGCTGGGATTATAGGCATGGGCCACCGCCTGTAATCAACAGAGTGACACTCTGTCTAAAAAAAAAAAAAAAAAGAGAGAGAGAGAGAATTCCAGGGGAATTAACCCTCTACTTGCCCCATCATCATATTGAACCCACCTGGTCCCCCAGTACCCATGCCTTCTGCCCCACTGCCTCCACCACTCCATCTTCGAAAATTTCCATCCTCTTACCTGCCCCTCACTTTTTCCCTGCCACCAATGCCTGGGTTTCTTCTGCTATTGCCATCCGTTCGCGCCCCCCATCACTCTCCCAGGAGCCCCTCACTCCCTCCAGCCCTTGGCGTTTCTGGCCTAGACTCTCACCTCGGTGCGGCTGGCAGCTCTCTGCAGCTCTCTCTGGCTCTGGGCTCCAGCGCCTGGACTCTTTCACGCCCCCTGAGCTTTTATGCCTTCTGAGGAGACAATAGAAGGGAGGGGGGGGAAAGGGAGGGGATTGGAAGAAGGGAGGGAGAGGGAGTGAAGTGGATGGAGGTCGGGGAACAGTCATCCACTCTAGGGACTTTCAAAAGCTGGTCTGAGGTCAAAACAGACACCTCATCGCGGGAAATGCCGCTGTGCCTTGGTTTCCCCTGGTAGACCCTGCTCTTCCCCCTGCTTCTGTGCCCCTTTATCTTCCTCCAGCTGTCGTGTTCCAGGCTTTGCAGCTGTTCGAGGGCTCCCTCCCTCCCTCTCTGCCCCTGGTGTGTGTCCTCCTTGGTCGTCCCCACCTGCCACTGGCGTCTGGGTAGCCCTGTCCCCTCTGCCCCCATCAATCCCTCCAAGCCTCTGCAGCTCCCTCGCCGAGTTGCACTTCTGTCTTGCACGGTAGACCCTGTTAATTTGTTTACTTGTGAATTGTCTATCTCCCCGCCCCCCACCTACTGCCCCTGGCTAGAGGAGACCCCATGAGGGGTGTCAACTGTGTCTTGTTAATGGCTGTGTCCCTAGCCCAGAAGCTCTCAACCAGGAGTGACTCTGCCCCGATGCTGCCCCAGCCTCACCCCAGGACATTTGATCAAGTCTGGAGACATTTTTGTTTACTCTTTTTTTTTTTTTTTTTTGAGACAGAGTCTCACTCTGTCACCCAGGCTGGAGTGCAGTGGCACAATCTCGGCTCACTGCAAGCTCCGCCTCCTGGGTTCACGCCATTCTCCTGCCTCAGCCTCCTGAGTAGCTGGGATTATAGGCGCCCGCCACCACGCCCGGCTAATTTTTTGTATTTTTAGTAGAGACCACTGTGTTGGTCATGCTGGCCTTGAACTCCTGGTCTTGTGATCCACCCGCTTCAGCCTCTCAAAGTGCTGGGTTACAGTTGTGAGCCACCGCGCCTGACTGAAGACATCTTTACTTGGGACTTGGGAGGGACTCCTGGTATCTCGTGGGCGGAGGCCAGGGACGCAGCTCAGCATCCCACAGTGCTCAGGAATGGCTGCCCTTGATGAGAGAGACCAAGTCCCAAAAGTCAATAGCACCAAAGATAATAAACCCCACAGCAGCCCCTAAAACAGTGCCCGGAGCTCACTCAATGCTTGCTGGGTGAACGAATAAAGAGTGTGTCATTGCTGCATCTCTCTCCTCTGTCATTTGTGTTGATGCATCTGTCTCTGCAGCGCGCGCTCTCTCTCTCTTTGCCCTGACATCAGCTGCTTTCCAGAGGAAAGAACCTTGGAGGAGGTTTTACTCCTGGCATTGCCCTTTGCTGTCTAAGGGACGGAGGGGATGCCCCAGTCCTGGCTGGGTTCTGTCTCCTCCTCTCTCTAAGGGATGGAGGGGACGCCCTGGTCCTGGCTGGGTTCTGTCTCCTCCTCTCTCTAAGGGACGGAGGGGCGCCCTGGTCCTGGCTGGGTTCTGTCTCCTCCTCTCTCTAAGGGACGGAGGGGATGCCGTGGTCCTGGCTGGGTTCTGTCTCCTCCTCTCTCTAAGGGACGGAGGGGATGCCGTGGTCCTGGCTGGGTTCTGTCTCCTCCTCTCCACCGTGGAGGCCACATTGCCTCCAAGGCCCTTCCGGCATTCCTTCCGTCGGTCTGCGGCTGGCACCTGTATCTTTGTCCTGTCTTTACATGTCCCCATCAGCCCTTACCCCATCCTTTCTCAGCCCGAGGAGAAAGGGAGACCCCAGAAGAGGGATGGAGTGAGAAGGTGAGGTGGGGGATTACAGACACTCTGGCGGGTTCCCGAGCCCCCCTCTGCTGTTTCTCCAAGTCCCTCACTTCTCATCCAGAGGATGACGACAAGGAGTAGGAGGAGGAGTGGGCAGGGGAGGGGAGGGAGGGGGAAGCTTTTAAAGAAGACAAACTGACAAGAAGGTGTGAATGGCTTTGCTGGGAAGGAGAAAGGAGGAGGAGGGAGTGACGCCCACTGCATGGGAGACAGGGCCGAGGCTGAGAGCTTGGAGCTGGGTTACCTGGAGCCCAGTGGAGGGTCAGAGAAACAGTGGGAAGTCCTTGCCTCACTGCCCACTAGCTAGTTTGTGAAAAGTAAATGAGAGAGGTCCAAAGCTTGCTCTCTCTCTCTCTGTCTCTCTCTCTCTCTCACACACACACACACACACAAAACTCAAATGTGGTGCAAAAATATCACAATGTCACTTTCTTCTCATTTCTTATTTCTTTCTTTTCTTTTTTTTTTTTTTTTTTTTTTTTTTTGGAGACAGAGTCTTGCTCTGTCTCCCAGGCTGGAGTACAGTGGCACAGTCTCGTGTCACTGCAGCCTCCGCCTCCCGGGTTCAAGCAGTACTTCTGCCTCAGCCTCCCTAGTTGCTAGGACTACAGGCGTGTGCCATCAAGCCTGGCTAATTTTGTATTTTTAGTAGAGATGGGGTTTCACCATGTTGTTCAGACCAGTCTTGAACTCCTGACCTTACCTGATTTGCCTGCCTGGGCCTCCCAAAGTGCTGGGATTACAGGTATGAGCCCCCGCGCCCGCCATCTTTCTTTTTTTCTTTCTTTCCTTTTTTTTTTTTTTTGAGACGGAGTCTCCCTCTGTCGCCCAGGCTGGAGCGCAGTGGCTGGATCTCAGCTCACTGCAAGCTCCGCCTCCCGGGTTCACCCCATTCTCCTGCCTCAGCCTCCCGAGCAGCTGGGACTACAGGTGCCCGTCACCTCGCCTGGCTAGTTTTTGTATTTTTTAGTAGAGACGGGGTTTCACCGTGTTAGCCAGGATGGTCTCGATCTCCTGACCTCGTGATCCGCCCGTCTTGGCCTCCCAAAGTGCTGGGATTACAGGCTTGAGCCACCGCGCCCGGCCCATCTTTCTTCTCATTTCTGTAACTGAGTCTGTGCCCCGCTCAGTAAAAGCGAGCTGTGGACGTGAGCACCGTCTCCTTAGGAGGCTGCTGCAGTTTTCGGCCCAGCATCCACTTGGCTTCGGCTGGAGATGACTCCGGCTGGCTTTTAGTTGAATGCTTGCAGCTCCTCTAGGCGCCCCACATGCCATGAGAGTGTGGACTCTATGCCTGGCCCTAGGGGTGAGAAGGAGACTGGCATCTGAACAGATCCTTCCCTCCCTCTTTCCTTCAGGATGGGTAGGTATCTTGGCACCCACATGTACCAGGTCCCTGTGGACAATTCAAATGGGCCCGTGGGCCCCTGTCACAATTATTCCAGCCAGGGAGAGTAGAAAAGACATTTGCTGGAGGGCTTATGAAAAGAAACTAAAAACAAAGCTTCCTTGCTCTTTTATTTATTTGTTTATTTTTGAGACGGAGTCTCACTGCAACCTCTGCCTCCCAGGTTCACGTGATTCTCCTGCCTCAGCCTCCCAAGTAGCTGGGACTACAGGCATGTGCTGCCACACCCAGCTAATTTTTGTAGTTTCAGTAGAGACGGGGTTTCACCGTGTTAGCCAGACTGGTCTCGAACTCCCGACCTTGAGCGATCCGCCCACCTTGGCCTCCCAAAGTTCTGGGATTACGGGTGTGAGCCACTGTGCCCAGCCTCCTTGCTCTTTTTAAACTTATTTTTCCCCCTCAGAGTTTCCTTAATTTTCTTTTTTACTTTTTGTTTTTATTTATTTTTAAAATTTATTTATGTATTTATTTATTTTCGAGACAAGGTCCCGCCCTGTCGCCCAGTCTGGAGTGCAGTGGCGCAATCACAGCTCACTGCAGCCTCCACCTCCTGGGCTCAAGCGATCCTCCCATCTCGGCCTCCTGAGTAGCTGATACTGCAGGCCTGTGCCACCACAACCGGCTAATTTTTATTTTTCTGTTTGTTTGTAGAGATCGGGTCTTCCTATGTTTCCCAGGCTGGTCTAGAACTCCTGGTCTCAAGTCATCTTCCTATCGAGACCTCTCAAAGTACTGGGATTACAGGCATGAGCCACCGCACCTGGCCCTTAATTTTTTTTTTTTTTGAGACGGAGCCTCGCTCAGCTGCCCAGGCTGGAGTGCAGTGGTGTGATCTCGGCTCACTGCAACCTCAGCCTCCCAGGTTCAAACGATTTTCCCGTCTCAGCCTCACAAATAGCTGGGATTACAGACACCCGCCATCATGGCTGGCTTTTATATTTTAGTAGAGACGGGGTTTCAGCATGTTGGTCAGGCTGGTCTTGAACTCCTGACCTCAGGTGATCCATCAGTTTTGGTCTCCCAAAGTGCTAGGATGACAGGTGTGAGCCACCGTGCCCGGCCCTTAATTTTTTTCTTATTTTGAAGTAATTTCAGACTTACAGGAAAGTTGCCAAAAAAATTCCCAGATACTCTGATTTTCCAAATGCTTACATTTCACATTTCATTTCTCTGGTCTGTCTCCCGCTTCCCCTCTCCCTCTGCCCCTGTTCCTACTCCCCCTTCTCTCTCTCCCTCCCTCCCTCCCTTCCTGGACATTGCGGGAGAAGCCGGAAGTCGGGGAGCCGCTATGTCTCCTGTCGCCAGGAGGGGGCGTAAAGCCCAGGCCGCTGCTGAGGCCCGGGCATTGGGAGACACAGGGAGCTGGGCCTGGGAGCTTGGCAGCTCCCATGTCTGCGCTTCCTGCTCCCTGCCACACTTCTGTTGCTTAAGCCATTTGAGTTAGATTTATTTTGAAAACCACATTATTGAGGTATAATCGGTGTACCAAGAACTCACATAGTTAATGTTACCATTTGATGACTGTGGACACAAACGCCCCTGACACCATCACCACATCCCACAATTCCCTCTTTTTTTTTTTTTTTTTTTTTTTTCTAATTTGTTATTTAAAAAATGTTTGTGATAGGCCGGACGCGGTGGCTCATGCCTGTAACCGCAGCACTTTGGGAGGCCAAGGTGAGTGGATTACCTGAGGTCACGAGTTCGAGACCAGCTTGGCCAACACAGTGAACTCCTGTCTCTACTAAAAATACAAAAATTAGCCGGGCGTGGTGGTAGGCACCTGTAATCCCAGCTACTAGGGAGGCTGAGGCAGGAGAATCGCTTGAACCTAGGAGGCAGAGATCGCAGTAAGCCGAGATCACACCACTGCATTCCAGCCTGGGTGACAGAGCGAGACTCCATCTCAAAAGTAAAAATAAAATAAAAATAAAGTTTTGCTTTTACCAGAATGTTATACAAACTGGATCCTACAGTGTGCAGCCTTTTCAGTGTGAGTTCTTTTTTTTTTTTTT
>NW_016830359.1:539314-544073 GCF_001698545.2 Rhinopithecus bieti
TGTTGTTGTTGTTGTTGTTGTTTTTTGAGACGGAGTCTCGCTCTGTTGCCCGGGCTGGAGTGCAGTGGCCGGATCTCGGCTCACTGCAAGCTCCGCCTCCCGGGTTCACGCCATTCTCCTGCCTCAGCCTCCCGAGTAGCTGGGACTACAGGCGCCTGCCATCTCGCCCGGCTAGTTTTTTGTATTTTTTAGTAGAGACGGGGTTTCACCGTGTAAACCAGGATGGTCTCGATCTCCTGACCTCGTGATCCACCCGTCTCGGCCTCCCAAAGTGCTGGGATTACAGGCTTGAGCCACCGCGCCCCGCCCTCAGTGTGAGTTCTTAACGCATGAGATTCATCCACCCTGCGGCCTGTGTCAACAGTTTACTCTTGTGTGTGTTTGTGTTTGTTTGTTTGTTTGTTCGTTTGTTTTTGAGACAGAGTCTCACTCTGTCACCCAGGCTGGAGTGCAGAGGTGCGATCTGGATCTCGGCTCACTCTCATTACAAGCTCCACCTCCCGGGTTCACGCCATTCTCCTGCCTCAGCCTCCCAAGTAGCTGGGACTACAGGTGTCCACCACCACGCCCGGCTAATTTTTTGTATTTTTAGTAGAGACGAGGTTTCACCGTGTTAGCCAAGATGGTCTCAATCTCCTGACCTTGTGATCCACCCACCACGGCCTCCCAAAGTGCTCAGATTACAGGCGTGAGCCGCCGCGCCCGGCCCAGTTCACTCTTTTTAATGCCATTCCTACAAATTTGTGACAAATTCTTTAGGTTTAAGTCCTAGAAGAAAAGCAACTCAGTCAAAAGGTATAAACATTCTTGGATTCTTTTCTTTTCTTTTTTTTTTTAAGACGGAGTCTTGCTCTGTCCCCCAGGCTGGAGTGCAATGGTGCAATCTCAGCTCACTGCAACCTCTGCCTCCCAGGTTCAAGCGATTCTCCAGCGTCAGCCTTCCGAGTAACCGCAGGTGCCCTCCACCACACTCAGCTAATTTTTCCTGACCTCAGGTGATCCACCTGCCTCGGCCTCCCAATGTGCTGGGATTACAGGTGTGAGCCACCACGCCCAGCCTCTAGGATTCTTAATATACACATCCAGGTTGCTTTTCGACAATCACATCCCAGTTTTCAGTTCCACCAGCACCACAGAAAGATTCCCATTTTACTTGAGAAAGTTACAATTTTCAGGGAAAGTTCGTGGTAGGGGCTTGACAAGACCTAAGTACTGGTGATGTGGGAGAAACACCTGATTAAGTTATTGAACAAGAGGGGTTGAATTCTTAGCTTTTCAAAGAGGGGTGGGTGGGTGAGACTGAAAATCCCGCTGTTGGAAAGATTCAGATGTGGAAGCGGTCACAGGATGGGAATCTGCCATCAGGAAGAGAAGTGTCAGCATTCTCTCCCAGGAGCATTTCTGTGCAGAGTTAAGGTAAGTCAGAGTGAAGCAGAGCCAGCACAATGTCCAAAGCTGAGAACTGCATGTGAAATACATCATCGATGCTGACGCTGCATTTGCACGAGTGGTTCAAGTGGGGGCACATGGAGAGGAGAAGGCTGACTCACAGCGGGAGCCAACCAGGGCGGAAGGACATCCTGGAGTTTGGCCCCTGACAATGGTGGGGAGGAGATGAAATAAGCAGATGCTTTTGCCTTCCAAAGGCAGTGGACATCCAGTTACAAAAACAGGAGTGCAGAAGCAGCCAGCAGCCTCCCATGACCTTGAATCAGAAGGAAAGTGGGAAACGGTGTACACTGGAGGCGGCCAGGTAGGAAATGACAGGCTCTCCCACGTTGGTGGGCTGAATTGTGTCTTTCTGGCTTTTGTTTTTTTCTTTCTTATTCTTCTTCTTTTTTTTTTTCTTGAGACACAGTTTCACTCTGTTGCCCAGGCTGGAGTGCAGTGGCTCAATCTCGGTTCAATGCAACCTCCGCCTCCTGGGTTCAAGTGATTCCCCTGCCTCAGCCTCCCAAGTATCTGGGACTACAGGCACGTGCCACCACACCCTGCTAATCTTTTTTTTTTTTTGTATTTTTAGTAGAGACAGGGTTTTTCACTGTGTTAGCCAGGATGGTCTTGATCTCCTGACCTCATGATCCGTCTGCCTTGGCCTCCCAAAGTGCTGGGATTACAGGCATGAGCCACCATGCCCAGCCTGAGTTGTATCTTTATGGCTTTTGGTTTTCTTTTTTTTTTTTTTTTTTTTTGAGACACAGTTTCACACTGTCACCTAGGCTGGGAGTGCAATGGTGCGATCTCGGCTCACTGCAACCTCCACTTCCGGGGTTCAAGCAATTCCCGTGTCTCAGCCTCCCAAGTAGCTGGGATTACAGGTGTATGCCACCACACCTGGCTAATTTTTGTATTTTTAGTAGAGACGGAGTTTCACCATGTTGACCAGGCTGGTCTCGAACTCCTGACCTCAGGTGATCCACCCGCCTCGGCCTCCCAAAGTGCTGGGATTACAGGTGTGAGCCATCGTGCCCAGCTGGCTTTTGTTTTTTCTGCAGGTGCACAGATAACATTAGTTAAATCGAAAAGCAGGTGGAATGTTGACAAGAATGGGAAGCGAGAGTGCATTCTGCCATTGGCTCTGCTGGAATGTCCTTGCCAGCTATGTGTGGATGATTTCCTATCCTCTTCTCAGGGGCATTTATTATGGCCACCATTTTTTTAAAATTCTATTTACTTATTTATGTATTTGCTTATTTTTGTCTTAAATTTTTTAATTTACAAATACAAATTGAATCTATTTATGGCATACAGTGTAATGTTTTGATCTATGTATACACTGTAAAATTATTAAATTGGGCTAATTAACACATCCACCAGACATCATTTTTTTTTTGTATTGACAGTATTTAAAATCTACTCTTGTGGGGCCTGGAGCTTCACACCTGTAATCCCAGTACTTTGGGAGGCCAAGGAGTGGGATCATTTGGGGTCAGACGTTCGGGACCAGCCTGCTCAACATGGTGGAACCTCATCTCTACTAAAAATAAAAAAAAATTAACTGGGCATGGAGGCACACCTGTAATTCCAGCTACTTGGGAGGCTGAGGCAGGAGAATAGCTTGAACCCAGGAGGGAGAGGTTGCAGTGAGCCAAGACGATGCCACGGCACTCCAGCCTGGTCAACAGAGCGAGACTCCATCTCAAAAAAAAAAAAAAGAAGAAGAAAAAAATAAAAGAACCTGCAACACAGTAGACTTGGAAAAAAATGAAAAAGTAGAATAAAATGAGCTAAAACAGCTCCATGGAAAGTTGGAGTAGGATGTTGATGTGAGTGTGGTAGGCTGCATCTTTCTTGTTAATAACTCTGGATATCATAATGGCTTGAGGAAGGGCTATAGCATGGAGTTGTTGTTCAATGTTCAGATGTCAATGGGCCTATCTTCCTAAATAGACACATTTTGCCCCTTGTGAGCTAGGCAGGCTCTAAAAATCCATGCCCACATTCTGTGTCATCCAGCAGTTTGGCATTCATAAAAAACAACCGGGTGCAGTGGTCCACGCCTGTAATCCCAGCACTTTGGGAGTTTAAGGCAGGCAAATTGCTTGAGCTCAGGAGTTTGAGACCAGCCTTGGCAACCTAGTGAGACCCTATCTACAAAAAATACAAAAATTAGCTGTGTCTAGTGACGTGCACCTATAGTCCCAGCTACTCCAGAGGCTGAGGTAGGAGAATTGCTTGAGCCTGGGAGGTTGAGGCTGCGGTGAGCCTTGATGCCACCACTGCACTCCAGTCTGGGAGACAGAAGGAGATCTTGTCTCAGAAAAACAAAAACAACTCCTAAGATTTCAAAATGTAAACCTATATTTGTCTTTGCATCTCACCAAAGAATTCCCCGCATATACACAAAATGAAACAATGAAAGGTGGGAGGGGATAGTCCTTGTACAAGTTAAAAACAATTCGTACAGGGCCAGGCGTGGTGGCTCATGCCTGTAATCCCAGCACTTTGGGAGGCCGAGGCGGGCAGATCAAGAGGTCAGGAGTTCGAGACCAGCCTGGTAACATGGTGAAACCCCATCTCTACTGAAAATACAAAAATTAGCCTGGCATAGTGGCACACACCTGTAATCCCAGCTACTCAGGAGGCTGAGGCAGGAGAATCGCTTGAACCAGGGAGGCAGAGGTTGCAGTGAGCCGAGATCGCGCCAGTGCACTCCAGCCTGGGCGACAGAGCAAGACTCCATCTCAAAAAACAAAACAACAACAACAAAAAAGAAAACAGTTTATACAAAAGCGTTATTATTTCTCTTCCCCACCTGAGATGGGAGGTCAGCACTGGGGGCGGGGAAGTCTGCACCTTTCTTTCCCATAACTCAGCTTGGAGGAAATGTCTCTGTCCATTGTGCTGAATATTCCATCGTCTCACTGGATCAGTTCTTCCTTATCATGAACCCAAGTTAAGGGGTTACAGTTAACCCTCTAAAGGACACGGGCATGCTGTTGCTTAGGGTTGGGTATTTAGTTAGGATTAAGGCCCCGGGCCAGGCGCGGTGGTTCACATCTGTAATCCCAGCACTTTCAGACGCCAAGGCGGGAGGATCACTTGAGGTCAGGAGTTCGAGACTAGCCTGGCCAACATGGTGAAACCCCATCTCTACTAAAAATATAAAAATTAACTGGGCATGGTGATGAGTACCTGTAATTCCAGCTGCTCAGGAGACTGAGGCAGGAAAATTTCTTGAACCTGGAAGGCAGGGGTTGCAGTGAGTTGAGATTGCACCATTGAACTCCAGCCTGGACAACAAGAGTGAGACTCTGTC
>NW_016830359.1:546690-573180 GCF_001698545.2 Rhinopithecus bieti
TGAGACCGAGTCTCGCTCTGTCACCCGGGCTGAGAGTGCAGTGGCCGGATCTCAGCTCACTGCAAGCTCCGCCCCCGGGGTTTACGCCATTCTCCTGCCTCAGCCTCCCCAGTAGCTGGGACTACAGGTGCCCGCCACCTCGCCCGGCTAGTTTTTTGTATTTTTTAGTAGAGATGGGGTTTCACCGTGTTAGCCAGGATGGTCTCCATCTCCTGACCTCGTGATCCGCCCGTCTCGGCCTCCCAAAGTGCTGGGATTACAGGCTTGAGTCACCGCGCCCGGCCGATTTTTGTATTTTTAGTGTAGACGGGGTTTCACCATCTTGGCCAGGCTGGTCTCGAACTCCTGACCTCGTGATCCACCTGTCTCAGCCTCCCAAAGTGCTAGGATTACAGGCATGAGCCATTGCACCCGGCCAGAGCTGTGCACTCTTTGGAAATACTGGTCAGTCTGAGGAAGGACCCTGCACTCTGAGGAAGGACCACACACTCTTGTGGAAGTACTGCACACCCTGAGGAAGTACTGCGCAGTCTGAGGAAGAGAGGCGCACTCTTGTGAAAGTACCGCGCACTCTTGTAGAAGGACTGCGCAGTCTGAGGAAAGGCCGCGCACTCTTGTGGAAGTACCGCGCACTCTGAGGAAGGGCCGCACACTCTTGTGGAAGGATCACACACTCTGAGGAAGGACCGCGCCTGTGAGGAAGGACTGTGCACTCTAAGGAAGAACCGCACACTCTTGTTGAAGGAACACGCACTCTTGTAAAAGGACTGCACCTCTGAGGAAGGACCGCCACTCTGAGGAAGGACTGCTCAGTCTGAGGAAGGACCGCGCACTCTGAGGAAGGACCGCGCACTCTGAGGAAGTACCGCGCACTCTGAGGAAGTACCGCGCACTCTGAGGAAGGACCGCGCACTCTGAGGAAGGACCGCGCACTCTGAGGAAGGACCGCGCACTCTGAGGAAGGACCGCGCACTCTGAGGAAGGACCACGCACTCTGAGGAAGTACCGCGCACTCTGAGGAAGTACCGCGCACTCTGAGGAAGGACCGCTCAGTCTGAGGAAGGACCGCGCACTCTGAGGAAGGACCGCGCACTCTGAGGAAGTACCGCGCACTCTGAGGAAGGACCGCTCAGTCTGAGGAAGGACCGCGCACTCTGAGGAAGGACCGCGCACTCTGAGGAAGGACCGCTCAGTCTGAGGAAGGACCGCGCACTCTGAGGAAGGACCGCCACTCTGAGGAAGGACCGCGCACTCTGAGGAAGGACCGCCACTCTGAGGAAGGACCGCGCACTCTGAGGAAGGACCGCCACTCTGAGGAAGGACTGCTCAGTCTGAGGAAGGACCGCGCACTCTGAGGAAGGACCGCGCACTCTGAGGAAGGACCGCGCACTCTGAGGAAGGACTGCCAGGTTGTCTCTCTGGAAAGTTTCCTGTTGCTCATGCAGAGAATATTCAAGTTTTGTTTCAGCCTTCCAGAATTTCCCTCCTGCCTGGGGGAATCATCCTCCACCCTGTTATTCAGTGTTGGAGGAAGGCACCGCCCATCATCGGATGTCAAATCAAAGCTCCCCCAGGCTTGGGGGTGTGGGCGCGGCAGTGTGTGGGAGTCAGATCTCCATCTGTCTGGTCTCGCCTTGTTCCTAGTCCTTTTCAGGGGTGTTCTTCCAGCTCCCTCCAATCCATCCAGGACTGTCCATCATGAGTGACACAAAGGCAAAGAGCGGGACAGGACAGCCTGGCTGACTGTCCCTCCGAGACCAGACACAGTGTGTGGGTGTGTTGGTTGGAGGGGTCCCCAAAGGGACACAGGAGTCCCGGGGGGTGGGGGGTTTCAGAAGAGAAGACATGGAGCCTGAATGGGTAGAAGCAGCAGCTGTGCTGTTAGGAGCTGGAGTGAATCCTGTGAGGCCAGACCCCTGGGATGAGATCCACAGACGTGGCCCAGTCCTTTACTCTTTCGGTGCCTCAGTTTCCCTATCTGTACCATGGGGTAACAACAGTGCATGCCTCTTCGGTTGGTTATGATGATAAAGAAGCTGGACTTTAAAAAGGTCTGGCCCAGCACACTCACTCTGTGTTTGCTGTTATCAGAATCCCGTCCTCAGACCCTGGCCTGACACCACCTCTCACTCCCTCTCAGGCCTCCCAGTCGCTTCCCGAAGGTCTGCAGCTTCTCCTAAGGAAGGAGACCACTACTACTCCTGCTGCCCTCCTCCGCCAACCTTGCCTAGTTCACAAGACAGGAGGAAAGAGAGAAAGGAATAAAAGTAAGATAAATAGCCAGACAACCTTGGCACCACCACCCGGCCCTAGGAGTTAAAACAAGTAATAACAACATCAACCCCTGGCCTAAACTACTTGTGTTATCTGTAAATTCCAGACACTGTATGAAAAAAGCATTGTAAAACTTGTTGTTCTGTTAGCTGATGCACGTAGCCCCCAGTCACGTTTCACAAGCTTGCTCAATTTATCATGACCCTTTCATGTGAACCCCTTAAAGTTGTAAGCCTTTAAAAAGGCCAAGAATTTCTTTTCTGGGGAGCTCGGCTCTTAAGATGCGAGTCTGCTGACGCTTCTGGCCGAATAAAGAACCTCTTCCTTCTTTAATCCGGTGTCTGAGGAGTTTTGTCTACGGCTCGTCCTGCTACACTCCCAGCCCGTCTTCTCCCCGACACAATGGGCATTATAACATCCTTAACACGCACCTCTCAGTGTGAAACCAACCCGCTGAGGTCACACACCAACTTCCTGTAAGTGTTCTGTATTCGTTACTTTATTTTCCTTTTGAGATGAAGTCTCGCTGTGTTGCCCAGGCTGGAGCAGGGCAGTGGTGCGATAGCTCACTACAACCTCCGCCTCCCCGGTTCAAGTGATCCTCCCACCTCACCCTCCCAAGTAGCTGGGATTCCAGGTGTCCACCATCATGTCTGGCTAATTTTTGTATTTTTAGTAGAGTCAGGATTTCGCCGTGTTGGCCAGGCTGGTCTTGAACTCCTGAGCTCAAGTGATCCGCCCGCCTTACCCTCCCAAAGTGCTGGGATTACAGTGTGAGCCACTGCACCCAGCCTTTTCAAAAATAGGCCCTTTCCAGGAGGGGCATTACTACTAGTCCTGTTTTAGGAGGTAGGTGCTGAGGCCTGTGGTCACTTGCCCTTCCTGGACAGCCTGGCACCTAAATCCTTCCCTGCACTGAGTCTGGAAGGCAGACCTACGCTCCAGTGATGTGCACTGGACTGTCCAGGTGACTTGTGTTCCCAGATGCCCTTGCAGCCCAGCTTGGGCTGTACATGCCCCAGCGCTTGACTCTTGAGCCAGAAGCTGAAGCAGAGCACAAGGCAGTGACCGTGGGGTGGGGGTGGGGGGGGGCTCGGACACAAGGCAGTGACCATGGAGGGTTTGACACAGAACCCCTGCCAGGCTCAGGCGCTGGGCACGCAGAAACCAAAAAGACCAGGGTGAAGCCAGCCCCAAGACTGGGTGGCAGGGGAGTGGTCAGACCAGCGCTCTCATCCTCCTTTCCAAAGTCTGACAACTGCCTTTCATCCACCTGGCAGAGGCTGGAGATTTCCTCCCTGGAGAGAAGGAACTGGGGTTGCTCGCTGAGCGGACAAGAGGAGGCACCCTGGAAAGATGGAGCTGGCCAAAGACTGTCCTCCATATGGAACATCCTCCTTGGTCAACGGCTCCAACTAAAGATGAGGGGATTCCTCAGGTGGCAGAACAGGCCACCCGAGACCTACCGACACTGACACCCAGGACCCCAGTGAAACAGAGTGGCCTTAGCAAGGGAGGTGGGTGCCATTATCACTCATGGATGTGGAACTCATGCTCAGAGAGTATGACCAACAGGTAGGTCCCCAGCCAGGAAGCTGAAGGGCTCAGACGCGAACCCAATTCAGTGTGGTGTTGGGCAGGTCCCTTCCAGGAGCCTCATCCCTGCCTCCGTAGGCTGGAGGTGGAGACAGCCCTCCTGAGGACACATTTCCTGCACTGCTTCCCACGGCTGTGCCCAGACTCCCAGAGCCTCTCTCATGCCAAGAGAGTCTGCGGTGGGAACCAACACAGCAGACCCCAGAAGCCCTGGGCACCCAATGCTCTTGGCCCTGGGAGGGTGGCTGCTCCCGACAGAGTCCAGACAGAGCACAGACTCCGGGTCTACACACAGTGACTTTATTACTCTCTGGATGCCGGTGAACTGCCATCCCCAACCAGCTTCATGGGAGCAGGCATCTCTGTCCATCCCATGCCTTTGGGTCACGGGGGCAGCGAGACTAAGGAGCCCACAGCCAGGCCCTGGGTTCAGCTTGTCAGAGCCATCAGCCGCTGCCTCCCGCTGACCCCCGCTAAATCTGTCCTGCGGGAGAATTCCTAGGGACAAGACCCAGACCCCTTTCCTTCAGCCTCCGCTTCATCAAGGGGGCCTGGCCTGTGGCTGCTCCTGAGCTCCTCCTCGCCTGCCCCTCAGGGGTCTCAGGTCCTCACCTCTGCTCTTCAGGCGGGAAAAGGGCAGGGAGAGAGGAATGGAGGAGGGTGAGGGAGGCTGGGCCAAAGGAGAGAGAAGGTGGGGGAAGGCAGAGACATTAGGAAGAGGCCCCTTCACACAGCTAGAGAGGCCGAGAAATCAGGGAGAAGGGGGGCTGAGGTGAGACCTGAGCAGGAAAGTGAAATCTGGGGGAAAAGGAGTTGGAAAGGAATTGAGAGGAAGGCGTTGGGAAGTTCAGACAAGGGAGGCGGCGGTGGAGGAGGGAGGGAGGGAGGAAAGGAGGAGGAGGGGAAGAGGCCAAGTGGCACTGGGAGAGAGCAGGGATGGCCCAGGGGGCAGCACCAGGGGCGGGAGGCGCCGTGGGCCGGGCGGCGGCTAACCCAGGGGCCAGGGGGCGGGAAAGGGGCCCCACAACGGACCGGGCGACGCGCCTGCGTGCTGCGGGCTGCCTGCGTGGATGCGCTGGTGGCGCGCACGTGCTCCCGCGCGCGGGCCGAAGCCCGCTTGCCGGCACTCCCAGGCAGGTCAAAGGCGCGCATCGGCCGAGTGCGTCTTGGCGGTGGCGCCCCGGTGCTCGCGCGCAGTAACGGTCTTGCCAGCAACTTCGCAGCCCGCGTGGGAGCTTCTCCCGCACGCAGGGCGGGCAGAGGGCGCCCGCGGGCCGGGCTGGCGGGGTGGCGTCGCGCGGCTGGCGCCGGCAGGTGCCCTTGCGGCGAAAGCTTTCCGCACTCCGCGCCGCGCGTGCGGCTTCTCGCCGAGTGGCTCTGGCGGGGCGCAGCAGATGACTGGTTTCAGGGACGTCGTGCGCCTCGGGGCGGACGTGGTGCCCGGGGGCGCCAGGAAGGGCGGGAGCAGCGCCGGCGCGCGCGGGGAACTGCTGGCGCGCTGCTTGTAGGGGCGCACAGCCTGGGGGTCCCAAGGCGCCGGCCCTCAAGGCGCCCAGGGGCGGTGCCTGCTGGGAAAAGAAAAGCAGAGTTACCGCGTCTGGGTATCAGGCACCAGGGCGGAGCAGGCCGGCGCACAGCTGGGGGGAGGCCCGGAGGGAAGCTTCAAAGACACGACCGCAGGGGTGGGAAGAGGGGGCTGGACTGTGGGCTGATTCATGTCTGTGTCCCCTACTAGTAGTGCCTGCATAACGTCTTAATTAGTTAAAGTTCGGACTACAGTGATGGCTGGCTGGCTGGATGCATGGATGGGTGGATGAAGAAATGTGTGGGTAGGATGCGGGCTGGATGATAGACAGATGATGATGGATGAATGCAGGGCAGACAATGGAGTGGGTACCTGAAGAAGTGCGTGGTGGACTGATGGGTTGGATGCTACGACGGATGATGGAGGATGAATGTACACGACGATGGATGGGTAGACTGACAGAATGCGTGGGTGGCTGAAATGCCAAACGATGGATGGGTGGGTGCGTGGTGGTAAGTAGATGGAGGGATGGGTGATGGAGGGTCTAGATGATGAAGCATGTCGGGCTGGATGAACTCAGATGATGGATCGGTGGGTGGCATGGGTAGATGAGTAGATGGATGGATTGGGTGGGTGATGGATAGATGGGTGATGATGGATGGATGACAGAAGGATGGTGGGATTGGTGTGAGGGGGAACAGGTGAAGCATGGATAGATGGGTGAATGAGTGGGTATATGATAGAGAAATGGATAGGTGGAGGGTGGATGATGGATGGGTGGACCTCCAACCCCGAGGCCCACCGCACCCCCAATGCCCGCCCCTTGGGTCCGAACCCTGGGGCTCCTCAACGGCTGGGGTCCAGGTCTGCCCTTATCCTGGTGCCAGGATCATTCACTGAACACCCCAGTCCCTGGTGCTGGGGGCTGGCAAGGAGAACCAGGGAGGCCAGTGGCTCACCTAAGGGAATCATCCCACTGTCCTCCTTTCCAGCTGTGGCCCCAGGGCCCTGCGTCACGTCCTGAGGCGCCCTCGTGGCTGACGACCCATCAGGGGAGGTTGCTGGCCCCTGAAATGAGAGCACACGTTCTGAACTCAGACACCTGAGTGACGGCCTCTATTTCTCCCTCTCCCCACCACTGTCAACCAGCTGTGGAATCCCATCCCTGCTGGGGGGAAGCCACGGTCATGCTGGCAGACACTGAAGCTGCCCCATGGAGAGGCCCACAGGTGAGGAACCAAGGCCTCCTGCCAACCCCCTGGCAGGGAGCCAACCTTCAAATGACAGCCCGGCCAACACTGCACTGTGACCTCACAGGAGACCCTGGGCCAGGTCCACGTGTCCAAGCCACTCGCAGACTCCTGACCCGCAGAGGCTTTCTGAGCTGACAGATGTTACTGTTTTACACTCAAGTTTGGGGTGACTTGTCAGGAAGCGAGAAATAACTAACACACCTGTCTCAGACCAGCTTCTTCCCGCCCTTTGGATAAAGTGCTAGCTCCTTCACAAAATGCAGAATACGTGAGCTTTTAACTTGGGAAAAACGTAAACTAAATTCAGAAATGACTTTTCTCGGCGTGAAACGGCAGAACAGCTGCCAAGCAGGATGGCGCCAGCTAGGAAGACCAAAAATTTAAAGACTTTCAGTCCAACTCTGGTTGTGGTTTCTTTGCTCTACTACATCATTCCTCAAAACCACATCCCCAAGGGAAGGGGATGGGAATGCTGCTGGTGCCGGTGACAGCTAAGCCACGCATCACACCTTTTCCCTGTTTCAAATCTTTTTGGCCACAGGAGTACCTGGATCATAAAGCCATCGTTGGTGTGAAAATTAGCAATGCCTAGGCCGGGAGCGGTGGCTCACGCCTGTAATCCCAGCACTTTGGGAGGCTGAGGCAGGCAGATCATGAGGTGAGGAGTTCGAGACCAGCCTGGCCAACATGGTGAAATCCTGTCTCTACTAAAGATACAAAAAATTAGCTGGGCGTGGTGCCACGCGCCTGTAATCACAACTACTCGGGATGCTGAGGCAGGAGAATCACTTGAACCCGGGAGGCAGAGGTTGCAGTGAGCCGAGATCACGCCACTGCACTCCAGCCTGGGCAACAGAGTGAGACTCTGTCTCAAAAAAAAAAAAAGCGGCAGGGGCAAACCACCTGCCCCCTCACTCTGACAGACAAGAAAACGTTCCTAAAGAAGGGGTCAAGATACAGGAGCATGGGCATGGTGGCTCATGATTGTAATCCCAGTGACTCAGGCGGCTGAGGCATGGGATGGGGGCTTGGCACAAGGCTGACTAGATCCTGGGTGCCTCCCAACCTGGCTGTAGCACTGTGATGGGCTCAGGGCCCCATCGGAGAGTCAGAACTGCACAGTCTCACCCAGGCCCAGAGCACCACCCTGGACCACCCTCCAGCTCCTTGGCCCTTGGCGGGGCTCCCATGATCCTTGTGTGTTGTCGGCCACAGGCAGAGGCCGGGCAGGGGTGCCGTCCTGGCCTCTGCTCAAGGGCACCGGGGTCGACACACCTGAGAGTGGAGCCTGGGAAGCCGTGTCAGCCGAGGGTTCTCCCAGAGATCTTGGGCACAGAAAAGCCTGAGATCCACCCATTCCTCTGGGAACTTCCTGGTTTGAGGTCCCAGAGATGGGATGTTGGCCAGGCATCATCCACAGGAAGAGACATCCAGGGCACACCCACGCAGGGACAGGTGCCCCTTGCGGAGCCAGGCACACAGAAGGGGGGAGCACGGAGCAGCCCCAGGGTCCCAATCCTCCTGTGATTTTATGGTACGTATACATTGGGTTCTGTCTATGGCTCCTGGCTCATGACTCCCACAGCCCTTGTTACAGTCTTGTTCTAACGCTGGGAAGTTTTAGGCCTCAGAAAGTCTCTCCCTGACCTTCTGCCCCACTTTCACCTGCTCTTCTTTCTCTGCAAGGCAGGCCTTAAAACTAAAAATGTACTTCAATCTTCCCCCACCTCGGGCCATAAAAAAATTTTCTGACCTAATTTATCTGATTGTGGGCCGTAACACCCCCCTTCAGAAGGGGTCCTGCCCCTACCCTGGAGGAAAGAAGGCTGAACAGGGAGGCCAAGAAGGGTCCGAACACACAGGCCTTGTGAGGTTTCCCTGCTCGGTCTACTCGGATTAGATCACATGCGTTTTATCTAATCGTATTATCTAATCGTATTTCTTTTTTTTTTTTTTTTTGAGACGAAGTCTTGCTCTGTCGCCCAGGCTGGAGTGCAGTGGCCGGATCTCAGCTCACGGCAAGCTCCGCCTCCCGGGTTCACACCATTCTCCTGCCTCAACCTCCCAAGTAGCTGGGACTACAGGCGCCCGCCACCACGCCCGGCTAGTTTTTTTTTGTATTTTAGTAGAGATGGGGTTTCACCGTGTTAGCCAGGATGGTCTCGATCTCCTGACCTCGTGATCCGCCCGTCTCGGCCTCCCAAAGTGCTGGGATTACAGGCTTGAGCCACCGCGCCCGGCCATCTAATCGTATTTCTACATGGCTGTCCATGCTTCATTTATGCCTCTCAACCAAGTCTCCATAAAAGGCCCAAAGGACAGGGTTCGGGGAGCTTCCAGAGAGCTGAACACGTGGAGGCGGACAGCAAAGTAAACCAGACCTCACCCACATGCTGGGAGGATGGTGCACCCCAAGTTCACAGGGACAGAGGCTCCTGCGCTCGGAACCCTTCCAGACCTCAGGTACGTGGCGCTCCATCTGGCTGTTCAACGGTATCCTTTAAAATCTTCTTTGTAATCAATCGGTAAACGTGTCTCCCTGGTTCTATGGGCATGCTAGCAAATTAACCGAACCAGAGGAGCGGCTGTGGGAGCCCGATTTTCAGCCCGTCAGGTGGAAGCACAGATGAAATAACCTGCGGCTTGTGACTGGCATCAGAAATGGGGGGCCAGTCTTGGGCCGTGAGCCCTCAACCTGTGGGATCTGGTGCTGTCTCCAGGGAGACTGTTGGAAATGCGTTAGAGGACACCCAGCTTGCGTCTGCTGTAGAGTTGATTGCTTGTACAGTATGTGAGGGGACGCCCCCTCCAACATTTGGTCACAGACGTCTTCTGTGGTCACTGATGCTGAGAACAGAAAAAGATACTTTGAGTGTGTTTTTTCCACAGATCCCCCTGCCCCTGAACCAGCTGTGTCACCTCGGGCAAGCTGCTTCCCTTCCCTGAGATGACACCAGGACCTGGGACAGACCCTGCAGGGCTGCGTGGAGACTGGACGAGCCTCCGCTGCTGTGCAGTGAGGAGCAGCCCTGTCCAGAGAGGTCTGGCCTCTGCCCTCGGCTCCAGGGAGGGTCATGTCTACGCCCTCAGAACACACTGCCTGATGGCAGAGTCTGCTCACCTGGGGCCCTGGACCACCTGGGTGGGCTGAGCCAATAGTGTGACTCAGGGTTGGGGATCTGGGCCACATGCATCAGCTCTGCCTCTGCCGGGGCTGGAGGTGAAGGTCAGCATATCCACACACGCAACCCCAGTCGACACCCAGGGCACTGGGCTCAGGGGAGCGTCCCTGGCCAGCAGCTCCCCCTGCATGCTGTCACACGTTGTTGCTGAGAGGAGTTAGCGCTGTCCACACTCCACAGCGGGAGGACAGCTGGAAGCTCTGAGCACAGAGCCTTCCTCTACCTGTTCCACACATCTCTTTCCTTGGCTGGTTGTCATCTGTGTCCTTTCTCTGTAATAAGCTGTGACCCTATGTGTGACTGACTGAGCCAATTTGGCACGGCCAGGAACCCACTGCCTGATGGAGCCCTCCTTACACCCATCCCTGGAGGGCTCAGGAATCCAGATTCCAAAATTGCAGCTGAGGAAGCCAAGGTTCCGAGAGGCCCAGACACACGTCCAAGGTCACCCAGCTTGGAAGAGGTGGAGGCAGGACTCATATCCAGCTTTGAAGTCTGTAACTGAGAGACTTCCGAAGGATGGAGCATCCTCGTGTATCTGGGCTAAGCTCCACCTGCCCCAGCACATCAGCCTATCCACCCACTGCAGGATCAAGCTGCCCATGTTCTGTTGAGGATCCCATGAGACTGGCTGCAACCTTCTTTTCCTGTGCTGTCCTTGTCCTGTTAGGGGGTGGGGATGGCAGCCTTGCCAATGAAGCTGGGGAACACCTTCCCCGTGTTCTGGAAGTTTGTGTGAAAGATGAGAAGATGAAGCTGGCGTGGTGGCTCACGCCTGTAATGCCAGCACTTTGGGAGGCCGAGGTAGGCGGATCATAAGGGCAGGAGTTCGAGACCAGCCTGGCCAACATGGTAAAACCCCGTCTCTCCTAAAAATACAAAAAAAATTAGCCGGGCGTGGTAACACACGCCTGTAATCCCAGCTACTCAGGATGCTGAAGCAGGAGAACTGCTTGAGCCTGGGAGGTGGAGGTTGCAGTGAGCCGAGACCACGCCACTGCACGCTAGCCTGGGTGACAAGAGTGAGGCTCTGCCCCCCAAAAAAGAACAGATGAGAATGATCAGTTCCTTGGAGGCCTGGCAGAACTTACACATAAAGTGCTGGAACCCAGTGCCTTCTATACGCGAAGGTCTTTCATCACCTTTTGATTTCCCCCTCTCTGGTTTCCAGACTCCCACATCTGCCACTACGTCATGAACATATGTTGATTTATATTTTCCTAGAAAACTGTCCGTTTCATCTAGGACTTTGAATGCATTGTGTACGCTGGACACAGTGTTCTTAAGAGCTGTAGAATCCACTCCATCCGGGGCTTTGCTTGCTTCCACCATCAGTGTTTGTGCCATTTCTTGTTTTCCTCCTAGTCAACTTGCTGAAGGTTTGCGCTATTCTACCATTCTTTCCAATATTGAGTTTGGGGCTTGATTATCAACCTGTCCTCTGCTAATCTGCTAAGTTTGGCTTTAACATTGAACAGCTACCCTGTGCTATTTTCCTGTGCTCCTGGCTGCCTCTGCAGCCCCAGGGCCTCCCCTTCAACTCTGACCTGAGATGCAGGCTGACTGGGGCATTTCCTGTCAAGCGAACTGGGTACTGGCTGCAGCTGCCTCTCCCCGCCTCCCAGGCCTACCCCACTGGCTTTTCTCTGCATTTCCCCGCTTGGCAGACGCCCTGCCCCCATCCGTCTCAAACTATCCCCTTTCCCTATTGTGTGTCTGAGGCCAGATGCTGAGTGACTACAGCCAGGTCATTCCATCTTTCTGGGCAGATCAGATTCTCTCTCCACAGAAGTGAGGAAGGCGACCATATCCTGGTCTTCCTGTCAAACCCTGTATTTTAAAGCAGGACTAGAGGAGGCTGGGAAGGATTAGCCATTCCCTCCAGAGCGGGAGAAGAGGAGGCTGGGAAGGGGTAGCCACTCCCTCAACGAGTATTTTTGTAGCACCTACTATGTGCCCAGCACCATCCTGAGCTCCAGGGACACGTCGCTGAACAAGACAAGGCCCCAACCCACCTGAGACTACATGAGACAACATTCCAGCTGGGGCTGGACATACCGTAAAAAAGTCATAAGCGAACTCCACAAGCCAACGTAGCCAGGAGGGGCTTTCTCTAAGTTCCCTGGACTCTGAGGAGATGGAACAGTCCTTAGAACCACGGAGCCCGTGATTCCCAAATGTCCCCTGTTCTCCCCCGAATGGAAGAGTCTGCCCCCTCCTGGATGATGGCTCCTCCCTCTTATTGGTGGTCCCCAACCCCGGTGGCTCACACAGGTCATGAAGCACTGTTTTAAAAAATGTGAAAGTCTAATAGCTGGCAAAGGATGCATTTAGAATAACGTGAACGAATCTCAAGGGCAAGAAAACAACTCAGTCTGAAAATGGCCGGAAGACTTTGCTACAGACCAAATGTTTGTATGCCTCTCAAATTCTTGTGTTAAAATCCTAACCCTGAAGGTAATGAGATTACGTGGGGTCTTTGGGAGGCGATTAGGTCATGAAGGGGGAGCCCTTATGAATGGGATTAGTGCCCTTCTAAGACCCCAAAGAAATCCCCTCACCCCTTCTGCCATGTGAGGACACAGCAGGAAGGCAGCATCTGTGAACCAGCAAGAGGCCCTCACCAAACACTGAGTCGGCCTTGATCTCAAACTCTCCAGCCTACAGAACTGTGAGAAATACATTCCTGTTGTTTTCAGCCAGCAGCCTATGATATGATACCTTGTCACAGCAGCCCAAACAGACTAAGACGTCACATGACCCAGCAACCGCACTCCTGGGCGCGTACCCTAGATAAATGAAAATGTGTGTTCACACAGAAACGTATTCAGAGACGTAAACCAATTCTATTAAAACAAAACAACAAACTGGAATCAACCCAAATGTCCTTCAACAGGAGAATGGAGACATTCAGTTAAAAAATTACTGAATCTGAGGCCCCACTCACCTCATAACCACAACTTCAAATCTGAGAGTAAAATCCTGGCAACAGTATATTTTTTTGAGACAGAGTCTCTATCTCTCAGGCTGGAGTGCAGTGGTACAACCTTGGCTCACTGCAATCTCCAGCTCCTGGGTTCGAGCGATTCTCCTGCCTCAGCCTCGTGAGTATCTGGGATTACAGGCATGTGCCACCACGCCCAGATAATTTTCGTATTTTTTAGTAGAGACACAGTTTCGCCATGTTGGCCAGGCTGGTCTTGAACTCCTGACCTCAGGTGATTCACCCACCTTGGCCTCCCAAAGTGCTGGGATGACAGGCATGAGCCGCCGTGCCCGGCTGACAGTATTTTTTAAAAGCTACCAGGTGCGTTCTACCACATTCTACCAGCACAGGAGCCTCTCCTCGGCTGTCCTCTCTTTCTCATCCTGCAACGCCTCGGTGAAAACTCTGAGGACAGGCCGGGCGCGGTGGCTCAAGCCTGTAATTTCCAGGCCCACTTGGGAGGCCAAGGACGGCGCGCTCACGAGGTTCAGGAGATCGAGATCCCTCCTGAGGGCTACCACCAGTGAACTCCGGTCTCTACTATAAAAATACAAAAAACACTAGGCCGGGGCGAGGTGGGGGCAGGCGCCTTGTAGTCCCAGGCTACTGGGGGAGGCTTGAGGCAGGAAGAATGGGCGTCAACCCGGAGTGGAGCTTGCAGTGAGTCCGAGAGTCGGCCACCTGCGGCCACTCCATGACTGGGCGGAACAGAGCCAGACCTCCGTCTCCAAAAAAAAAAAAAAAAAAAAAAAACTCTGAGGACAGGCGAGGACCCACAGACCAGATGCCGAGAAACCCCAATCCATAGCGGTGCCCCCAGATGTCAGCTGTCTCTACACCACCGTCAGCTGCAATGGCTATTGCCCGGGCTCTTATTACTCTTCTTTACTTTTACCTAAAACTAAAATAACACTGACTTAAGACCATGTTGTATCATTGCCGGAACTGGAAAGCCAGTATCCTGTGCCAGAGAGAGAGGTCACGGGCAATTCTCTCCCAGCAGTGTTATTCCAGTCCACGTGGACACTGATAGAAGAAGGCTCTGAGCCTGAGAGCTGCTCTCATTAAAAAGAGAGTAACAAATACAAGAGAGATGCTAAAGACATCCCAGAGCCACAGTGAGAGGTTTGCCTCGGAGCAAGCAGAGAGAGCGCAGGAGAGTCCTGATGGCCCTGGAGCCCAGTGATTTCTGCACTTTTAGATTCACTGAACCAACAGAACTCTCGCTGCATACCTGAATGGAAGGGTTTTTTAAAATTATTTTGCAAGATATATACATTAAAAGCAACAATAACCACCACCTACTTTTACCATCTTTTCCTAAAAGAACATTTTAATGCCAACGAAACAGATGGCATGAGCTCAGAGTAATAACAGTGGCTGCAATCTACCTAGACAGCACCCATGTGCCAGGTCCTGTTCTGAGGAGTCATGGAAACTGGACAGGGCGCAACCCCGAGGCTAACGGATTCCATGTTAGTTCTATTCCACTCCCACTTCACCTTGCATTCACCTCGCCTCTATGGCAGACAGAATAATGGCCCCAAAGATGTACATGGTCTGATCCCCAGAACCTGTCACCCACTGTCTCAGGGCAACAGGGGACTCTGCAGACGGGAGGGAGTTAAGCACTGACATGGGGAAACTCTCCTGAACTATCCTGATGGGCCCATTGTCATCACAGGCATCCTAAGACGTGACCACAGTACACCATGGAATACTATGCGGCCATGAAGAATGAGTTCATGTCCTTTGCAGGGACATGGATGAACTAGAAGCCGTCGTCCTCAGCAAACTAACACAGGAACAGAAAACCAAACACCGCATGCTCTCACTCAGAAGTGGGAGCTGAACAATGAGAATACATGGACACAGGGAGGGGAACATCACACACCGGGGCCTGTCGGGGGATGGGGTAAGGGGAGAGACAGTATTAAGATAAACACCTAAGGCATGTGGGGCTTAAAACCTAGATGACTGGTTGCTATGTGCAGCAAACCTTCATGGGACATGTAACAAACCTGCATGTTCAGCACATGTATCCCAGAACTTAAAGTAAAATAAATAAATAAATAAATAAATAAATAAATAAATAAATAAAAGAAGTGACCACGGGACCTAATGGGGTCAAGGTCAGATGGGGGATGGAAGCAGAGGTCGGAGTCCTCCGTCTGAGGACGGAGGAAAGGCCATGAGCCGAGGAATGCGGGCAGCCTCTAGGTGCTGGAAAAGGCCCAAAACGGATTCTCTCCTAGAGCCTTGAGAAGAGACGTGGCTCTGCAGACGACACCTTGATTTTGGAGCCTTGAGAAGGGACGTGGTTCTGCAGACACCTCGATTTTGGGCCATGAGACCAAACCATTTTGGACTTCTGACCTCCAGAACTATAACAGACGTGTGATTTGTAAGCCGCTGGGTCTGCGATTTGTTACAACCTACTTTTGGGAACAATGACCCAGAAGGAGGGTGAGGATAGAGAAGCCAGAGCCGGCACAGAGGTGCCAGGAGGCAGGAGCAGAGGAGGGACGAGCTGTATCCCAGACAACAAGAGGGAGGAGTGTTTGGGGGCTGGTCAGGCTGCTTGAGAAGGGAGATGGACGAGGCCACTGGCAGCCTTGACAGGAGCTGCTCCCTCTGGAAGAAAGGAAGGACACCTGGCTGCTGTGGACTGAAGGCTTTGCTTGTGTTGCCTCACTGAGATGCCACCTCTCTGCTGCTACATCCCAGCACCCAGCAGGCACTCGGTATGCACTTACGAGGAACACCCGGCCGCTCTGACTCTTCACCCTCCTGCCACTGGGGACGCAGGCCTCGCCGCAAACACCCCCTCACTCAGGGCCCCTCTGCTGCTCGAGGCGGCTCAGGGCCGTTGCACTGGCTGCTCCCGTGGCCTGGACCACTCTTCTCAGAGGTCTCTGCGTGGCTGCCTGCTGCTCATCACCAAGGCCCCACACAGCAGCCGCCAGCCATGGGAGAGTGCCACTACTGAAAGGACAGTATTTTGAATACATTGGGGTCCATGAAGTAAATTCACCTTGTTTTAATGTGGTGACTAGAACACTTAAGATGGTGTCTGCGGCTCACATAACACATCTCCCCCAGGACAGGACTCTAAGCCAGGCTGGCAGCTTCCCCAACGGGGCCAGGCAGTCAACGTTTCCAGCTCCTCGGGCCCTCTGTGCTTGTCATGGTGGCCAGCGTCAGCCCCAGATGACGTCAGTGGATGGATGTGGCTGTGCACCTCTCGGTGGCAAGAGTCAGCCACAGGTGATGTCAGTTGATGGGTGTGGCTGTGCACCAAGCCTTCACCCAGAACGTGAGTCGGCCCTTGCCTGCTGTGCGGTCAAGCAACCAAACCTGCCCAGAGAGAGGCCTGGCTTTGCCCTCCACCCTGGGAAGTCATCTCTGAGCCCTTGGAGCGTCCCGCATGAGGAGGGTCTGCCTGCCCGGGGGCCTCAGGCCAGCCCAACAGCAAGATGGATTTGGGGTGGAGATTGGGCCGGGGTATCCTTGACTTTCGGGGGGCTGGAGGCTGAGGTCAGCCACACAGAGCGGGGAGGAGTCCCCAGTGAGAACCCGGGACACCAGGGTTTGAGGAGCGTCCCTGGCTGGCAACGCTCCCTGCGTGCGGGCGGAGTGCGGGCAGAGGACAGCTGGTAGCTGCTCTCCCTGGAGCCTTCCTGGCCCTCTTCCCAGCTGCTTCCAGCGCGTCCTTCTCTGTGATAAGCCGTGTCCGTGAACACGGCTGTGAGTCCTTCTAGAGAACTCGCACGTATGCCAGGGTCCTGGGGCCCTCCTGACTTGCAGCTGGTGTTGGGACGGAGGGGCCCCACGTGGACTGGCCCTCCACGATGTGCCGCAGCCTCCCCACCGTGAGGCACACTGGTTTTCAGGGGTTCAGCGGCGCTCCTCCGTGGGCTTCCTGGTGGCTTCCCAGCTGCCCTCCCCGCTCCCTTCCCCGCTTGCAGCCCCGCCAGGCTCACCCAGAGCTCCTCCAGCAGGGCCACCGCCTCCTCGCCACTCTGCGGCTGCCGGCTGCACACCCAGGCCTGCGTGTCGGCGGGCAGAGCGCTCAGGAACTGCTCCAGCACCAGCAGCTCCAGCATCTGCTCCTTGGTGTGCACCTCGGGCCGCAGCCAGTCCCGGCACAGGGCGCGGAGCAGCCCCAGGGCCTCGCGCGGGCCCGGTGCGTCGCCCAGGTGGAAGCGGCGGAAGCGGTGCCACGGGGAGTCCAGCGCCAGGCCCTCGGCCTCCTGCTTCACGGGCACCGCCACCTCCATGGGGCCTCCCGGACCGCAGCGCCTGCAGGGAACAGGCCAGTGAGACGCCCGCCCGCCGAGACCCCTGCCTACAGTGCCCAGACTCACACTGGGACCCACGCTCCTTTTTTTTCACTTATTATTATTTTGAAACGGAGTCTCGCTCTTTCCCCCAGGCTGAAGTGCAGTGGGGGATCTTGGCTCACTGCAACCTCGGCTCCCGGGTTCACGCGATTCTCCTGCCTCAGCCTCCCAAGTAGCTGGAATTACAGGCACCTGCCACCACGCCTGGCTAATTTTTGTATTTTTAGTAGAGATGGAGTTTCACCACCTTGGCCAGGCTGATCTCGAACTCATGACCTCAGGTGATCCGCCCGCCTCGGCCTCGCAAAGTGCTGGGATTACAGGCGTGAGCCATGGCACCCAGCCTGGGACCCGCGCTTCTGAGCCGCCCACGTACCCAGGATAGGCCTGGCCTCTGTGCCTCGGTTTCCCCTGTAAGATAAAGCACTCACCTGCCCCACCTGGCCCAGGGGGCAAAGAGGTCTCTGTGAGGGGGCGGCGCTCACTCAGGTGGTGAGGAAAGGGCGTGCCCTTCCTGGGATCCCAGGGAGTCAAGTCAAGGCTGGGTGGGACCCGCGGTGGGCCCCGGGCCTCTGTGCCTCAGTCCTGCAGCTCCTCCCACAGCCTGTCCTGAGGATTCAACCAGAAAACACAGAAAGAGCTTGCAGCAGGCCTGGCAGTCGCGGGTCACCATCAGCACCACCCTCGCTGGACTTGTGGGACAGTGCACCCCACACCCTGGCAGCAGACGCTTTGCAGCCTACTCAGAAGCCACCCCGACTAACTGCTGTGGCCAGAGTTTGTCCCCCAAAATTCTTTTCTCCCATAATACTCCAGAGGTGTTCTGGGGCAGGCTGGCGCCTGAGCCCCGTGGGGTCATCAGGGTCCCTTGGAAGCTCTCACCCCAGTGTGACCATATTTGGAGATGGAGCTTTTAACTGGTAATGAAGGTTAACTGAGGTCACGAGGGCTGGGCCTAATAGGACTGTGGCCTTGTAAGAGGAAGGAACACTGAGACTCTGTCCATCTCTGCCAACAGGAGCACACAGCAAGGAGGCCGCCTGCAGCCTGGCAGAGGCCCTAACCAGGAACTGACCATGATGGCATTCTGAGCTTCCTGCCCCCAGAACTGAGAAATAAGCTCGTGTTTAAGCAGTTCAGTCCATGGAGCTCCTCTATGACAGCCTGTCCCAGTCCTTCTGCTGCGAATTTACAATCTGGGTGTCAGTACTGACGGGTTCTGGTGAGCATCTCTTCCAGGCTGTGGACCGCCTCCTTTGGTGTCCTCCCATGGCGGAGAGCAAAGGCAGTGAGCTCTCCTGTTTCTTTTTTGTTTTTTAATTTTTGTTTTGAGACGGAGTCTCACTCTGTTGCCCAGGCTGGAGTGCAGTGGTGTGATCTCGGCTCACTGCAACCTCCACCTCCCGGGGTCAAGTGATTCTCCTGCCTCAGCCTCCCGAGTAGCTGGGATTATAGACGCGCGTTACCACGCCCAGATAATTTTTGTATTTTTAGTAGAAACGGGGATTCACCAGGTTGGCCAGGCTGGTCTCAAACTCCTGACCTCAGGTGATCCACCTGCCTCGGCCTCCAAAAGTGCTGGGATTACAGGCATGAGCCACCGCGCCCAGCTGTGACTGCCATTTTTAAATGCATTAATAAATACTTCAAAATTTTCTATTTCAGTTTCTTTTTTTTTTTTTTTTTGAGGCGGAGTCTCGCTCTGTCGCCCAGGCTGGAGTGCAGTGGCGCGATCTGGGCTCACTGCAAGCTCCGCCTCCTGGGTTCACGCCATTCTCCTGCCTCAGCCTCCTGAGTAGCTGGGACTACAGGCGCCCGCCACCGCGCCCGGCTAATTTTTTTTTGTATTTTAGTAGAGACGGGGTTTCACCATGGTCTCGATCTCCTGACCTTGTGATCTGCCCGCCTCGGCCTCCCAAAGTGCTGGGATTACGTGAGCCACCGCGCCCGGCCTCTATTTCAGTTTCTACTGTGATATGTAACAATAGATATGACTCCCATCAATAAAAGCATGTTAGAGTCTTCAGTAATTTTGAAGGTAGAAAGGAGTCCTGACTTCAAAACATTTGAGAAACAGTGGTCTCCGAGCTGGTGGGCCAAATCTGGCTTGCAGCCTGTTTCACTTAAGTCTCAGTGGCACACATCTGTGCCCACTTGCTCATGCACTGTCCACGGCCACCTTGGAGCTACTGAGTGGCTGTGACAGGGCCTGGGGAGCCTGCAAGGCTGTCCACAGATAGCCAAAGATAGTTACTCGCTGGCTCTTTACAGGAAAAGACTGTGGGCCCCTGACCTCAAGGACACTGGAAGATCAGGACAGAAGGGACCCTGATGACCCCATGGGGCTCAGGCGGCCAGCCCGCCCCAGAACACCTCTGGAGTATTATGGGAGGAAAGAATCAGTTCTATCCTATCTGGGGCCCTGTACTTGGGGTCTCTTCATTACGGCAGCTTGACCTGTATCATGAGAAACTACAGCAAAGTCCCCTTGACCACAAGCAAGCGGGTGGGCATGTCATCTGCTTCTAGCCACTGGGGTCTGAGAGGAAGTCTGGGTTCCGACCATTTTCCTCCTGATACAACCAAAGCCTGGGCTCCTGACCGCCATGTCACTAACCACAAACGTCATCTCATTGCTGGGACGCCTGCCACAGACCCCCATGTCTGCCTGCTCTCGCCACCTAGAGTCAAATCACTCCACAGTGATCACAAAAACTTTTTCACTGTAAATCCCTGTCATTTCCTTGCTCAACACTCTCCAACTGCTTCCTGTGATGCTCAAAACCCAAATCCCTTACCATGGCCATGAGACCATGCAGCCCAGCCCTACTTTCTCATCTCTGCCCGCTCCCGGATTCTCTGTCCTCCAGTCACAATGGCTCCCCTTTTCTTTTCTTTTTTTTTTTTTTTAAGACAGGGTCTCTCTCTGTCGCCCAGACTGGAGTGTGATGGTGTGACTTCTCAGCTCATTGCAGCCCCGACCACCCGGGCTCAAGCCATCCTCCTGGCTCAGCCTTCCGAGTAGCTGGGACCACAGGCAGGCACCAACACACCCAGCTAATTTTTATATTTTTTGTAGAGACAGGGTCTCACTATATTGCCCAGGCTGGTCTCAAACTCCTGGATTCAAGTGATCCTCACACCTCAGCCTCTCAAAGTGCTGGGATTACAGGAGTGAGCCACTGTGCCCGGTCTGGCTCACTTTCTATCTTCTCAGACTGAAGGCCAGTGCCCACCGCAGGGCCTCTGCACCTGCTGCTGCCTCCCCCTGGATCACTCTTTTCCCCCTGATCTTTGCTTACCTGACTCCTTCTCATGACAGAGGCCTCAGTGCAATTATTGCCCCCTTGGAGAGCCTCCCCAGATCATGCCCTCCAATGCTGCACCCACATGCCCTTCCCCCAGTTGCTAACATGTCACCCTTATTAGTTTTCTTTTAGCATTTAACAAGATCTAGCATTACGATCGATACCTGTGTGCTGACTTTCTTCACTACAATTCAAGCTCCATGCGGGCAAGAGACTACGTATTCCAACCCCAGCATTCTGGCTAGCGCTTAAATAAACTTTACAGCCTGATCAATCCCATGAGGTTGGTGTTACTACCCCCAAGTTGCAGATGGAGCAAGGGGAGATGTCTTATCCAAAGTCACTCAACTAACATGTGGCAGAGCCTGGACTCACACATCCACATCTGTCTGGCTCCACAGACAGGCCACAGCATTACCTCCCTCCCCACCCATCCATCAGTTTAAGGACTGATGAACCCGGGAGCAGGCAGAAAGGCTTACCGGAAGACCCAGGCCAGATGCAAGTCTCAAAAGCCACATAGAGGCCTGCTCTGCTATAAAAAAGATCCCTCTGGGACTAAGGAGGAATTTCTGCCAGAGGGCAAGGCCACAGGCCATCAAGCTGACCCTGTTTGCAATCTCAGAGGTGATCACAGGTCACTACGCCCTGGGCTGTCCAGAAAGTGAGCTCTCTGGGGCAGTGACCAAGTCCAACTCTTCTCTAGGTCCCTGGGGCCACCCAGCAGAGGGCCTGCACCCAAGAAAGCACATGCTGTTAAGTAAGGGCATCCCACCATGTAAATCCACCCTACCATCCAATAAGCGCCCTGCGCTATGTGCATTCAACAGCTGTAACCCTGCTGCCTAGCTGTCTGTGTCCGCAAAGCACAGTCCAGCCCTGAGCCAGGCACCCTGGATGCCTCGAAGACAGCCACTGAGTGGCTAGTGTCTTATCCTGCCCCACCCAACCTTCCCAACAGACCTGTGAGCTGGGGCGATGGGTCCCCTCATACCATAGGGAGATGCTCAGAGAGTGAAGAAGCCACAAATGGGACCCCGATGTGACTCCAGAGTCCACACCGGTTCCACCCAGTACCCCGGCGCCACCACCCACGCATGCTGGGCTAATATCATGGCTAAGAGGCTGTGGAGCTTGGCTGCCTGGCTTCAACTTCCAGCTCTGCCACTCATCAGCAGTGTGACTGTGGACGTGTGGCTTGCCCTCTCTGTGCTTCATTTCTCCACCTGTGACACAGGGCTAACAATAGCTCCTTCCTCTCAAGAGGCTGCTGGGAGCAGGAGTTAAAAGCAGCCTGCAAAGAGTAGGTGCTCGACAAAGACCGGTTTGTCTGCTCCAGAGTTTCCCAACCTCGACATTAATGGCACTTGTGTTGTGGGAGGCTATCCTGTGCAACACACAATGTCTACCAGCATCTCTGCCTCTTTTCATGAGATGCCAGCAGGACTTCCAAGGTTGGAAAAACAAATAAAAGTCTCCAGACATTGCCACATGTCCCCTGGGGGACAAAACCACTCCTGGTTGAGAGCCGCTAGTCTACTGGACAAATATTTACCTACAGCACAAAGGCTCTGGGGCAAATTCCAGCTCTGTCTCCTACCAGTTCTGTGTCCTTGGACAAGGTACAAGGCACCTTTTGTAATACACTGTATCTCCATTTCGCTGACTGTAAAGTGATGGAAAACAAAAATGCTGAGAGCCACACCTGGCTCGTAAGTGTCCAGTCAGAGTTAGGGGTACTTTGTGGAAGGTTCCCTGCAAGGTGCCCAGGGGACACTGCTGTGAACAGGCACACAGATTAAAATACTAAGTATACATTGAAATAGGCATTAAGATGGATATAGACGAGGGTGACTCCATCCTGACTGGGGTAGAGGTGGCGGGGGTCAACTTCGGATGACAATAAACAGAGTTTCTAAGCACTTTACACATATTACCGAAGGTAATAATGCCTTGCAACAAGCTAAAAAGGCAGATGCTCCTCATCGAGTTATCTTCAGGAATCTCACAACTCTGTAAAAGTTGCACTTGTAGAAGCAGCGCACAAAAAGAGCCATCTGCACCGTATCTACGTTACGACAATAACCATCGTCCCCGGAAGCCCCTTCCCTCAAACCTTTCCGAAGGGGTCCGGTCCCGGCGCCCCAGACTCCTTTGTAGGGTCCAGCTTCCCACTCAGCTTTCATCTCACAGCCCACCCCTGCTTGGGTCCCTTTCCCTTCCCCCACCTGTCCCTCCCCCTTCCCTCCCCCATCTGCCCTCCCCCCATGCTGTCCCTGGCCCCGTCTCCGCCCGGCTCCCCCCGTCCTCTCGCCTCAGGTTTTCTCTCTCCTCTCCTCCCCGGCGTTCAGGACCCCTTGAGGATCGCCGACCCCCTCCACTATCCACCCCTTCCCGTCTCCAAGTCCCGTCCGCGCCTCTAGTTCTCGCTCCCAGCCCTCCCCCCATCACCCGCAGCCCCCTTCTCCTCTTGCTCCACCAGTCGCCGCGAAGTCCTCCGCATCTCTCTCATCCTCTGCCCTGCCTGAGGGCCCGCCGCGGCCCCTTTCCCGTCCAACCACTGTCCCTCCCTCGTCCAACCGCCCCCCTCCAATCCCTCCTCCTTTCCCCCCTGCTCAACTCACTCCTCAGGCGATGCCCCAAGCCCCCTCACCCTCCCCCCCGCACATGCGCAGCCAAAGCTCACCGGGACTCCATGGCCCCCAGCCAGGCTTTGCGCCAAACACCCCCCACCCCCCGTCGCCCTCCCCCAATCCCATACTCCGAGTCCCCACTGCCCAACAACTCTCCATGCGGCCCCGGCCCCAAGCCGAACTACAACTCCCAGGAAGCATCGCGGCAAAGGCGGCTGCCCATTGGCCCTCGCCGTGGGGACCCGCTCACCCTTGTTTGTCACCGCCTGGCGTCTTCCCCAACACTGGAACTACACTTCCCAAGATGCACGAAAGCGTCGTCTGCGGCCTATTGGGCCTTGACGGCGCAAGTGAGCGGGCTCTCTGAGCGCGATTTGGACTACATTTCCCAGAATGCACGAGGAGGCTTCCCAGTAGTCTGCGCGCGGGACCTGGGCATGCGCAGGCGTGCCGAGAAAAAAAGAGGGAGGAGTAGGAGGAGCCATGGCGGCGCTGTTGTGGAGATGAGGGGAGGTCGGGCACCACTGGGCATTTGGGAGGTGGGTCCTCCAGAGCGCTAGAAGCTGGCAAGCGAAGAGGAGGAGACCAGGCTAGAGTTCTGCGCCAATCAGGAGTGCAGGCTACGTCTCCTTGACGACGGACCGCTTTTTTTGTGTGTGTGTCCTCACTCTCCACCCGGGCAGAACTTAAGGGCCGACGTCGGTGCCAGGAATCAGGACGTGAGCGGGCTGCCCTTCTGTTCCAGGGTGGGCGGTGGTTCAGGAGGGGGCCAGCGCGGGGGCCTCGGTTTGGCTCTTCCTGTGTGAACCTGGACAGGACACCGCCCCTCTTTAGCCTCAGTTTTTCCTGTTGTGAATTGGGGGACAGCGCTACCTGCCGCGCGTCCTCGCTCTGCCCCATTGGACAGACTACTTCCCCTCCTGAGGCCTCAGTTCCTGCATCTCAGAACTGTGAAGAAGACAGACATCCTAAGAGATCAGCTGACGCTCTTTATCTAGACAGTTCCTGACCTGATTATGGCTCATACAAGCCCTACCTCAGCCCGCGGCGTATTTCCTCCTCTGTAGAACCAGAATTAAGAGAATCCCCCTCCCCTCCCCCACCTCCCCGGCTGACCCGAAGACTCTGCGCCATAAAAAAGGAGACAGTGGCTTACCCAGAACAAGCATTCATTACATGGAAGTTGTTCCTCTTACCATATTCATAAATGAACAACTTGCCCCAGGTTTCACACACGATGAGTGGTTGACTCAGAACCTTGTGACGAGTTTGCCTACGGTGGCCTAACGTGCCCTGGCCCACCTATCTACCCCCTGTCTTCCCGTGTTTAATGAGTTCCAGTCATGCCTCCTTTCTGCTCCTAGAACACGGTGATCTTCTTCCCACTCACATCCGATGGCCTACTTGACATCTCCACTTGGATTTCTTAATAGGCATCTCAAACCGAAGGTAGACAGTAGAGAATTTTGCACTCCCTCCCCTACCTTGTGAAGAAACCTGTTCCTTCCCATTACTCCATCATCTTAGAAAGCGAGCCCATTATTCACCCAAATGTTCAGGCCAAAAGTAGAAAAGCAGCCCTTGATTCTTTGTTTGTTTTGTTTTGTTTTGTTTTTTGATACGGGGTCTGGCTCTGTCGCCCAGGCTGGAGTGCAATGATGCCATCACAGCTCACTGCAACCTCTGACTCCCAGTCTCAAGCGATTCTCGTGCCGCGTCATCCTGAGTAGCCAGGACTATGGGCATGCACCACCATGCCCAGCTAATTTTTGTATTTTTAATAGAGATGGGATTTGCCGTGTTGGCCAGGCTAGTCTCAAACTCCTGGCCTCAAGTGATCTGCCTCCTCGGCCTCCCAAAGTGCTGTGATTACAAGCGTGAACCACCATGCCCAGCCAATGCCTCTTTTTCATCACCTGCCGCATGCAATCTGTCATCAGGTCCTATTGGTTCTGTCTTCAGAATAGAGTCAGAAGCTGTCCACAGCCCTCCCGTCTACGGCTACCACCTGGTCTAAGTCCCCATGGCTTCTTTAGACATTGTCATGCTTCCACTCTGGCCTCTTCTGCTTCCTGCCCCCCCGCCCCCCAGTTCCTACTCCACACAGCAGCCAGAGGGATCTTTCTTTTTATTGTGTTATATATAAGATAAAAATTGCCGTCTTAATCATTTTTTAAAGTATAGTTCAGTAGCATTAAGTACGTTCAAGCAAGGCTGGGCGCGGTGGCTCACGCCTGTAATCCCAGCACTTTGGGAGGCCGAGGCGGGCAGATCACAAAGTCAGGAGTTCGAGACCAGCCTGGTCAACAAGGTGAAACCCTGTCTCTACTAAAAATATAAAAATTAGCTGGGCGTGGTGGCGGGCGCATGTAATCCCAGCTACTCGGGAGGGTGAAGCCAGAGAATCACTTGAACCTGGGAGGCAGAGGTTGGGCTGCAGGGAGCTTAGACTGCACCACTGCACTCCAGTCTGGGTAACAGAGTCAGACTCTGTCTGTCGCCCAGGCTGCAGTACAGTGGCTCAGTCTCGGCTCACTGTGACTTCCGCCTCCCAGTCGCAAGGTATTCTCTACAGGTGCACACAACCACACCCAGCTACTTTTTTTTCTTTTCTTTTCTTTTGTAGAGATAGGGTTTTGCCATGTTACACAGGCTAGGCTTAAACTCCCGGGCTCAAGTGATCCACCTGTCTCGGCCTCCCAAAGTGTTGGGATTACAGATGTGAGCCACCATACCCGGCCCAGTTTCTGTGATTTTGACTACATTAATATTTCATGTAAGTGGAATCATACAGTATTTGTCTCTTGTGACTGGCTTGTTTAACTTGGCAGAATGTCCTCAAGGTTCATCCATGTTGTAGTGTGTGTCAAAATCTCCTTCCTTTTAAAGTTTGCCTAATATTCTGTTGCATACATGGACCATATTTTGTTGACCCATTCATCAGAGGGATTTTTTTTTTTTTTTTTTTTTTTTGAGATGGAGTTTTCCCTCTTGTCACCCAGGCTGGAGTGCAATGGTTCCATCTCGGCTCACTACAACCTCCACCTCATGGATTCAAGAGATTCTCCTGCCTCAGCCTCCTGAGTAGCTGGGATTACAGGTGCCCGCCACCATGTCCAGATAATTTTTTTGTATTTTTAGTAGAGATGGGGTTTCACCATGTTGGCCAGACTGGTTTCGAACTCCTGACCTCAGGTGATCCACCCGCCTCGGCCTCCCAAAGTGCTGGAATTACAGGCATGAGCCACTGAACCTGGCCCCAGAGGGATCTTTTTTTTTTTTTTTTTTTTTTTTGAAAGGGGTTTCGCCCTTTTCCCCCGGGTGGGGGGCAGGGGCCGGGTCTCAGCTCACCCCAAGGCCCCCCCCCCCGGGTCACGCCCTTCTCCTGCC
>NW_016830359.1:576270-584150 GCF_001698545.2 Rhinopithecus bieti
TTTTTTTTTTTTTTTTTTTTTAAATACAGGGCTCTGCATTTTAATTTTGCCCTGGGTCCTGTTTCCATAAATATCACCTTGATAATCTGTGTAATGTTGGCACACCATGGTTTAGGACAGGGCCTGATGCATGGTAAGTGGGCCATAAATATTGGTGAGGAATGAAATGAAGAAATGACTTCCTGGAAATGCTCTTCCTCCACTTCTTCATCTGGTAACATCATATAATCCTCTATGATCAGATGTCCCCTCCTCCAGGAAGCCTTCCCAGACCACCCCCACACCTGTAATTCCGGACCAAGTGCCTCATTGGCGCTTCCGCAGAGCCCCCGCTTTCTCCATTTCATATACTATTTTTGGGTGACTGCTCTGCCCACCTCACGCTGAGCGACTCAGCAACAGAGACCAACCCTCCTTGCCTGCTGTACCCAGCTCCTGGCTTGGGGCCTGCCTGTGAATGAGTAAATAATAAGAGTGAAGGCAAGTGGTTCTTACCCTGCTTCCCAGGCCTGAGGGCGAGAATTCCTCTGACAGCAAATTTAGCTCATACCTTCCAGCTTCTCGGCTCCTTTGTAGCTCTGCTATAATTATTGCCCCAAATAATAATTAAGGTTTTTCTCTTTGTGTGGTGCTTTGAAGCAGTAAGATCCCCCAGGGCAGGGACGGGGTTTGGTTCATCTCTGGAGGCTCAGGTTGTGTTTATGGGTGAGTGGATGATGGACGCCTGAGTGAGCATGTGAGGGGGAGAACCAGCAGAAGGGGAAGAGGGATCGCGTACGGATGTCAGTCTGTGTCTGGCATTGTGGGCTCCCAAGGGGCTGGATCTGAACCTGAGTCATCTTTGGCTCCCCAGGCCCCAGGAAACGTTTGAGAAAAGATAATGAAATTAATTAATGAATTGCTTAATGATGGATCACACTGCCCATTATCTGATTTCCCCCTCATGCTCAGCCGGCAAGGCAGCAGATCTCATCAGAGGATCACCCCATTTTACAGTTGGGATAATCGAGGCTCAGTGGAGCTGGTGACACAGCAAGAGACCCAGGTTTTAAGGCCAGTGGCAGGTGTCCTGAGCCTCTCTCACAGATGAGGAAACTGAGGCTCAAGAAGGGCATCCTGGCCGGGGGCGGTGGCTCATGCCTGTAATCCCAGCACTTTGGGAGACCGAGGTGGGTGGATCACCTGAGGTCAGGAGTTCGAGACCAGTCTGGCCAACATGGTGAGACCGCATCTCCACTAAAAATACAAAAATTAGCCAGGCGTGGTGGCGTGCACCTGTAATCCCGGCTACTCGGGAGGCTGAGGCAGGAGAATCGCTGGAACCTGGGAGGCGGAGGTTTCAGTGAGACAAGATCACACCACTGGACTCCAGCCTGGACCACAGTGCCAGACTCTATCTCAAAAAAAAAAAGGAAAAGAAAAAGAAAAAAAAAGGGCATTCTGAGGTCCCCGCCCAGCTGAGGCAGCAGGTTTTCCACCGGCCAGATACATCCTCTTCCTTAGACGTTCAGAGAGTGAGCAGGGCCTCCAGGAGGAGGGAGTCAAGCTGACCCTACCCTCACTGCCAAGGCAGAGAAGAATTCCTTGGAAATTCTTTCCAACTGTAACTCGCAGTGTCTGGCCAGAGTGAATGCGGCTTCTCAGAGGTTGATACTGTGGCTTCCGTCTCGCCCCCACTTCCACCCCTTTAGTCTCTGGAGAGAAATCTCTCCGGTTGGAGATTGAAGGTGCATCTCCCAGACCTCCAGAGAGCTAGAGTTCCGGGCTGAATTGGGCTTTGCTAATTAAGTGCATCGAGTAAGACGCGGAAAGCCGATCAAGGGCCAAAAGAACCACTGCCAGTCAGTGAGGTTTATTTATCTTGGTTCAGCAAGGGAGGACGCATTCCAGGGGATCACTGTACAAGGAGTCAGAAGAGGCCTTTCAGAGCGTTAGGGCTTGAGCTAGAGGGCTCTGCCGGGGGTTGGGGGAAGTGGGGAGCAGTTCTAATGAAGGCTTAAGAAGCAGGGCAATGCACTGATTGGATTCCTCCATAATTTTTTTTTTTTTTTTTTTGAGACAGTCTCGCTCTGTCGCCCAGGCTGGAGTGCAGTGATGCGATCTTGGCTCACTGCAATCTCCGCCTCCCAGGTTCAAGGGGTTCTCATGCCTCAGCCTCCCGAGTAGCTGGAATTATAGACGCAGGCCACCATGCCCAGCTAATTTTTGTATGTTTAGTAGAGGCAGGATTTCGCAACGTTGGCCAAGCTGGTCTCGAACTCCTGGCCCCATGTGATCCACCCGCCTCGGCGTCCCATAAGTGCTGGGATTGCAGGCATGAGTCACCGCACCCGGCTTCAATTTTTTTTTCTAAGTACAGAGATAGGGTCTTGTTATGTTGCCCAGGCTGATCTTGAAATCTTGAACTCCTTGCCTCAAGGGATCCTCCTGCTTCAGCCTCCCACGTGGCTGGGATTACAGGTTTGAGCCACCATGCCCAGCTCTTCTCTTTAATTTTTGCCCTGAAGGCAGGAAGATAGCGCAGGGTTGTGTTTTCAAGGGTAAGGAAGCGGCAGTAAAGAATGGGATGTTGTCAGAGGAAGGAAGGTGTTGAATTTTTGCTGTTGTGGTGTGACTCTTTGTACAGAACACAATTTTTTTTTTTTTTGAGATCAAGTCTCGTTTTGTCGCCCAGGCTGGAGTGCAGTGGCACAATCTCGGCTCACTGCAACCTCCACCTCCTAGGTTCAAGCAATTCTCTGCGCCAGCCTCCTGAGTAGCTGGGATGACAGGCGCTCGCCACCATGCCCAGCTAATTTTTTTGTATTTTTAGTAGAGACGGGGCTTCACCATCTTGGCCAGGCTGGTCTTGAACTGCTGACCTCGTGATCCACCCACCTCGGCCTCCCAAAGTGCTTGGGATTACAGGCATGAGCCACCACACCCGGCTTGGCCCATATTTTCTTAAAATGTTTTTTTTTGTTGTTTCGTTTGTCGAGAATCCCAAACAAACATGAAAATAACTGTCTTGCATAAATATAAAATATGGACTGCTGTATTAAGTGGTCTTTTCCCAGTGCCAGTTACTCTTGGACATTGAGGACCTCTTGTGCTATTTCTGGCCATTCCACAGAGGTTTGGAGGGGCCCAAAGCCTCTCTCTCTCTCTCCTCACCACACTGCACAACCTTCAGGAGACAGGGTGAGAATTATGGCCCAGGCTGTCTGACCTTCACAGACTGGTGCCACTTCTCTAAGCAGCCCCTTTGGGTAGGCAGGGGTCTGTAAGATCTAACCAGCAACCTCGGCCGGGCGGGGTGGCTCACGCCTGTAATCCCAGCACTTTGGGAGGCTGAGGCGGGTGGATCACGAGGTCAGGAGATTGAGACCATCCTGGCTAACACAGTGAAACCCCGTCTCTACTAAAAAATACAAAGAGCCGGGTGTGGTAGCAGGCGCCTGTAGTCCCAGCTACTCGGGAGGCTGAGGCAGGAGAATGGTGTGAACTCGGGAGGCGGAGGTTGCAGTGAGCCGAGATCATGCCACTGCACTCTAGCCTGGGGGACAGAGCGAGACTCCATCTAAAAAATAAAATAAAATAAAATAAAATAAAAAACCAGCAACCTCAGACATTTTACTGTGTGCAATAATGTCAGGAAAAACTGCTCCGGATAAATAAACTCCTGCAGCAACAAGAAGAAAACAGGTGGAAGCGTTCCTCAAAACCACTTGGAATTTACACTGAACTTTTATAGCACTGGGAACAATCCACCACCTGGAGAGAAAGTTTAACAGGTTTTACGATTTATTTAAGAGCTCTCGTTAATTTTTTCATGTTGTCATTACCACAGAAGGATTCGCTTGAAATGAACTGAAGCCTAAAGGGTCATACTATATTTTTCTTATTAAATGAAAATAAGCTTTATAGTTAAGGAGGTCTTTGGGTGTTTGGTTTGGTCAATTTTTTTCTCCTTGGCATCACAAGTTTTAGAGGACAGGCCGAGTGTGGTGGCTCACGCCTGTAATCCCAGCACTTTGGGAGGCTGAGGCAGGCAGATCATGAGCTCAGGAGTTTGAGACCAGCCTGGCCATCATGTTGAAATCCCATCTCCACTAAAAATACAAAAATTAGCTGGGTGTGGTGGCAGGCGCCTGTAATCCCAGCTACTCGGGAGGCTGAGGCAGGAGAATCGCCTGAAACTGGGAGGGGGACGTTGTGGTGAGCCGAGATCACACCACCGCACTCCAGCCTGGGGGAAAGAGCGAAACTCAGTCGCAAAAAAAAAAAAAAAAAAAAAAAAAAAAAAAAAGTTTTAAAGGACAAAGTGCAATGGATGGACAATTCCATTTAAATGAGGATTTATTCTTTTTTTTTTAATTTGAGATGGAGTCTCGCTCTGTCGCCCGGGCTGGAGTGCAGTGGCCGGATCTCAGCTCACTGCAAGCTCCGCCTCCCGGGTTTATGCCATTCTCCTGCCTCAGCCTCCCGAGTAGCTGGGACTACAGGCGCCCGCCACCTCGTCCGGCTAGTTTTTGTATTTTTTAGTAGAGACGGGGTTTCACCGTGTTAGCCAGGATGGTCTCGATCTCCTGACCTCGTGATCCGCCCGTCTCCGCCTCCCAAAGTGCTGGGATTACAGGCTTGAGCCACCGCGCCCGGCCAGGATTTATTCTTTAATAAATGTATTTAGAAATGCATTTCAATGAAATAAACATTTGATGATGATGATAATTTTTGAAACAGGGTCTTGCTCTGTCACCAAGGCTGGACTGCAGTGGCACCATCATGGCTCACTGCACCCTCAACCTCCTGGGCTAAAGTAATCCTCCTGTCTCAGCTTCCTGAATAGCTGGGACCACAGGCTTGCGCCACCACACCTAATTTTTTTTTTTTTGTAGAGATGGAGTCTTTCTATGTTGCCTAGGCTAGTATCCAACTCATGGCCTCAAGTGATCCTCCTGCCCTGGCCTCCCAAAGTGCTGGGATTACAGATGTGAGCCACCACGCCCAGCCAACATTTCATTCTTAGAGAAGAAATGCATATTTATGCATTCGTATATCCTCTTGGAAGCATGTACACACATTTACATATGTGTCTTTCTTCCATTTCCAGCACCTACTCTATGAGATTGACGTGAGGGTTAAATGCCATATGGTAAGTGAAGCTGGAGAAATTTGGGTTATCTTATTAATTCTCTGGACAGTGGTGAACACAGCATGAGGGAATGCCTGTGGCTACCCGGACCCTTCCTCCAGACCTCCTATTTTGGCTGTGGGCACCCACCCTTGTCTGTAGTCACTGCACCCAGGCTGTCCTGGAAAGAGAATAGGCCATCCCTTCCGTCCTCTCCTTCCACGTGGTTTACGAGAGCTGGTTCCGCCCTGCTCCAGGAGTGGACATGTGACTTGGGACTGGCCAATCAGAACCTCCATCCCTGCCCGGCCCCTGTGATTGGTTCAGGTGAGCCAATCAGATTCAGGGAAACAATAGAAGGGTGGGGCAGTGAGGGCAGCCTCGGCCCTGCAGTGGCCTTTATACCCCTACACTGGAGGGGTAGAAACCAAACAGGTCCCTGGAGCCCAGACAGTGGGCCACCCAACCACGCCCCAAGGTGTCCAGCTTCAGCCTCTGGTGTTTGTTGCTGCTGTTTGTTTTTAGTTACCCAAGCCAATAAAGTTTTCTTTCTCCTTTTTAAATCTCCAGTCCGTTTGAGCTGCATTTGTCTCATGCAACCTGAAACGTGCCACCGCTGCAATCATCACGTCCCACATCTTGCCATCTAGGAGATTTCCCAGCGCCCCACTCAGCACGTCTCTGTCCCATCCGTGTGCATGGGGCATAGGCCGGAATGGTTGGTCTGAGGCAGGGTCGCTCTGTTTCCTCAAAGCCCCGCCCTCTGCGCCCCAGTCACAGCAGCTGGCACACGGAGGAGGTGTGCGAATCTGGGAAGATGGGTGAAGAATGTCATAGGAGGCAACCACAAGGTTCTCCACATAGGCTTGCCATATTTAGCAAATTAAAATACAGGATGCATTTAAAATGCAAAGTTCAGTTGCATTTATTTCGAATAAACAACAGATGTATATATGCATCCTATATATATAGATTGGATAAGTACTGGGACTTTTTTTTTTTTAACTATTTTTTTGAGACAGAGACTTGCTCTGTAGCTCAGGCTGGAGTACAGATCTTGGCTCATTGCAACCTCCCCCTCCCGGGTTTAAGCAATTCTCCTGCCTCAGCCTCCCAAGTAGCTGGGATTACAGGTCTGGGCCATCACACGTGGCTAATTTCTGTATTTTTAGTAGAGACAGGATTTCACTGTGTTGGCCAGGCTAGTCTCGAACTCCTGACCTCATGTGATCTGCCAGCCTCGAACTCCCAAAGTGCTGGGATTACAGGAGTGAGCCATTGTGCTCAGCCAGTATTGGGACATTTTTACATTAAAAAATTACTCATCTTTGATCTGGAGTTCACATTTAACTGGGCGTCCTGGCGTCTGCCTGGCATCAATACTTCTCAGACTTTCCCATGGCTAAGAATCCCTTGATCATTGGGTTAAAATGCAGATTCTGACTCTAGGTTTGGAGTAGGGCCTGGGATTCTGCATTTCTCACGGGTCTGTGGGTGCTGTCAATGCTGCCTGCCAGGGCCCAACTATGTCTGGGAGTGGAGATGAAGATTGAGCACATCCATCTAAGCAAGGCACCCAGCAGTGTGTCCGGTACATGACGAAAACTCAAGAAGTGTTCGTTCATTATCATGGCAAGGAGGATCATTTGAAAAGTGAGATTGTGTGTGTTTCTCTGTGTATCGGAGACTTAGAAGCAACGGCAACAGCTGCAAACTCTTCCTCTCCAATCTGCCAGCTGCAGCTGTTCCTGTCACTCGGCCTAGGGCCACACCCTCAGGAGGAAACCATGAGGAGGTTATAAAGGGCTCCCCAGCAGGAGCTGCTGCCTGTGCCCCTGCACCAGGGACCTCTGACCTTCCATATCACTACAGAGATGTGTGGCTATTCCTGTCTTCCACCACTCGTTCAACATAGATGGAGGCCTGTGATACTGTGGGGGAGACTCGGGGCTCTTTCGGTTACAAGTGGCAGGAACCCAAAACGGGGCTTTCCTGGAAGAAGTATAGACGCACTCACTCAAAGGAAGGAAGAGTGGAACGTCCAGCCCTCAGGAAGGTTAGGCAGAGTGGAAGCACCTGAGCCTAGGGCCTGGGTACTGAACTCAGCTGGGACATTGTCTCCCTCCAACTCTCACCTCTCTGGGAGGCTTCATTTTCTCCTCCTGCAGACTGGCTTCCTCCACACGGTGGGAAACAAGACTGCCTTGAGCTTTCCAGCCTCTCACATCCCGGCATCTACGCCAGAGAGGCAGACTCTCCAAAAAGAAGGATCCAGAGAAAGCCAGTGATGGGTCAACATGGGTGAGATGATGCTGTTAGAGCCATTTGTGATTCTCTCCGTACTCGCTGTCCCCCCCCAATTTTATTCAGTCTTGAGGCTTTAAATTCCATCTAGATGCTGATACATCCCTAAAAGGGGCTTTACCGTTTTACTGCCTAACATCTGAAAACTCTGTATTAGGGAAGGGTGAAGCTGCTGTAATAAAAAAACCCACGCGTTGTAATGGCACATCACATTAGAAGGGTGCTTCTTTTTTCTCTAAACGCATTTTAAATTGTAGCTATATATAACATAAAATTAAACATCTTAACTCTTTGTGTGTGTGTTGGGGGGACGGAGTTTCACTCGTCATCCAGGCTGGAGTGCAGTGGCCTGATCTCGGCTCACTGCAACCTCCGCCTTCCGTGTTCAAGCGATTCTCCTGCCTCAGCCTCCTGAGTAGCTGGGATTACAGGCGTGCACCACCACGCCTGGCTAACTTTTCTA
>NW_016830359.1:586636-590340 GCF_001698545.2 Rhinopithecus bieti
TTGGAGACGGAGTCTCGCTCTGTCGCCCGGGCTAGAGTGCAGTGGCCGGATCTCAGCTCACTGCAAGCTCCGCCTCCCAGGTTTATATGCCATTCTCCTGCCTCAGCCTCCCAAGTAGCTGGGACTACAGGCGCCTGCCACCTCGCCTGGCTAGTTTTTTGTATTTTTTAGTAGAGACGGGGTTTCACCATGTTAGCCAGGATGGTCTCGATCTCCTGACCTCGTGATCCGCCCGTCTCAGCCTCCCAAAGTGCTGGGATTACAGGCTTGAGCCACCGCGCCCGGCCAATTTTTGTATTTTTAGCAGAGACAGGATTTCACCGTGTTGGCCAGGCTGGTCTTAAACTCTTGACCTCAGGTGATTCGACCGCCTTGCCCTCCCGAAGTGCTGGGCTTATGAGCCTGAGCCACCGCGCCTGGTCTATTCTGTTGCATTTATGTGCCACATTTTGTTTATCTGCCCATCTGACAACGGACACTCAGTTGCTTCCGCCTCTAGGCTATTGTGAATAATGCTGCTGTGAGCACTGGGTGTACAAGTTAGATGTGCATTTCTTGATCATGTAGCAGCAATCTGGTGTTAGGTGACAGGATGTGTTTCCACAAGGTGGTCATTCAGGGACCCAGGTTTCTTGGGGGCTCCCCTCTTTCTTTAGGACCTTGAAAGAGCAGGAAGCAGGCATACATGTTTCTTTTCTTTTTTTTTTTTTTTTTTGAGACGGAGTCTCACTCTTTCGCCCAGGCTGGAGTGCAGGGGTGTGATCTTGGCTCACTGCAACCTCTGCCTCCTGGGTTCAAGCAATTCTCTTGCCTCAGCCTCCGGAGTAGCTGGGATTACAGGCGCCCACCATACCAGGCTAATTTTTGTACTTTCAGTAGAGATGGGGTTTCGCCATGTTGGCCAGGCTGGTCTCGAACTCCTGGCCTCAGCTGATCTGCCTGTCTCGGCCCCCAAAGTGCTGGGATTACAGGCATGAGCCACCGTGCCTGGCCAACATACATGTTTCTTAAGAGCATTGGCCTGGAAGAGGGCTGTATTGCTTCCATCCCATCCCATTGGTGAGAACCAATCACTAGGCCACACTTAGATGCCAAGAGGAGTGGAGAACAGAATCCAGGGACGGGAAGCAGCATCCCAGGAGTGACTTTGTACTGCAGAAGGGAAGAACAGATGTTGATTGTGCATTAGCCATGTCTGCTGCAACCCATCCATGTTTGGGAAACATCCCGGTATTGGTTGGGTTGTCTTAAGGGAGAGACTCAGAATTACCAGTGGTTTCAGTGAGTTCAAAGGTGATTTCTCTCACGTAGAATCTCAGCTGGCACGGAGCCTCTTTCACGAAGCCATCCAGTGTCTAGCTGGCTCCTTGGGTCTTGTTTCTCCGCCATCCTCAGCGTTGGCTTCCATCTGGTGTGCCAATGTAGGTGTTCCAGATCTCACCGTTAAGTTGTTAATTTGGCCAGCGAAGAAGGGGAATGGACTGGAGAGGGAGGAGGCTGTCCCCACCCACAACCGGGTCCCTGCAGGACACCCACTTAATGATCTGATTCAGAGGAGCACAAGCAAGTGACTTTTCTTATAAACAGATTTCCTCGTGTAGAGTTCGTACCCTTAATAATTTGTTTCTAGTGCTATTATAATAGCACTTCCCTCTCTTCTTTCTTTTTTTTGAGACGGAGTCCCATTCTGTCGCCCAGGCAGGAGTGCAGTGGCGTGATCTCAGCTCAATGCAACCTCTGCCTCCCAGGTTCAAGCCATTCTCCTGCCTCAGCCTCCTGAGTAGCTGGGTTTACAGGTGTCTGCCACCACGCCTGGCTCATTTTTGTACTTTTAGTAGAGATGGGGTTTCACCATGTTGGCCAGGTTGGTCTTGAACTCCTGACCTCCTGACGTCCGCCTCTGCCTCCCAAAGCGTTGAGATTACAGGCATGAGCCACCACACCCGGCCACACTGCCTTCTGTTCTAAGATATATTTAAAAATTTTCCTTTGTGGTATTTCTGATGGAGAGACACAGACATCCTCCTACTGACAAACACACTTAACACAGCACTGTTCCCCCCGCCCCATGGAAAGATACTATTCAATCAATAATGCACTTTTTATGACTGATGCTGACTGAGATTTGAGGGTATACAGTGGCCACAGCAATAGACTTATATAACACTGCTAATAAGTAATAATAACCACCATCATTTTTGTGAGCTTACTATGCTCCAGGTATTGAACTAAGCAGCTCTTACACATATTACCTTGCAGGTTATCTTATTTTTTCCCATTCCACAGATGACAAATTGAGGCTGAGAAAGGTGTTATTCCACAAGTGAATTATAGCTTCCTATCTTTCTGACTCCCAGTAAGGATAATAAAACAATCATAAACGATAAGTCATCTGCCACTTAGGTGAGAGTCAGCCAAGTACAGAACAGAGGAGGGACCAGAAGGACCAGCCTGCAAGGACACTACGGTTTGGACAATTATTTTAAAATATGTGTTTTTTGCAAGAATACTAACAGAAACAGCTAACACCCAGTGCGTGCTTACTAGGGGCCTACCTAGTGCAGGGGAAGTAGCATATTCTCAGGGCTATAACGAGGCAGTGTGTACAGTCAAGGGTTAAATACACGAATTTGGAGCCAAATTCCACGGGTTCGGGCCCAAGTTCTGGCATTCCGGGTGTGTGACTTTTGGTAGGTGATTTGATCCCTCACCTGCAACGTGGGGGTAGGACCTATCATGAGGCCCTAGTTAGGACTAGGACCTAGAGCGTGTGAAGCACTTGGAGGCGCACAGTGTATTTTTATTACTTCAGAAAGGAGGAAACTGAGGCTATGGCACCTGAAGCGCGGCACTCTCTGTCCAGTAACTAAGGAACCCGGTGTCGCAGGGGGCGGAGCCCTTTGAACATCAGGACTCGGACCACTGGGAGAAGCTGCGGCAAACAAGGGGTTACCATGATAGAGACGGCAGGAGGACCCGGGGTGGCACGAGCGTCCCTCTACGCCACTTCACTCTCTCCCCACGGCGGGCGCGGGGAGCCGGCCGCGCAAGCGCGAGGAGCCCGGGTGGGCCGGGGGGGCGCCGCCCTAGACACCCGGAAGTCTCCGCCTAACGGGCCCAACCCGCACCTCCTGTCCGGGAAGGGGGCGGGGCCGAAGCCCCTCGGCGCGGGGCGCCATAGAGCATGGACGGAGGACCTGCGTCCTAGACACTTCCGGAAGTGGCTCCCTCAGGCGCCCGCCCGGCACCATAGAGCTGGGGGCGGCGGCCGGGGTAGCGGGCTCGCCTTCCTAGAGCGGCGAGGACAGGGTGGCTGCCCGGCGGGAGGGAGCAGGGAGAAGGGGGGAGCGGCGCGGGCGGAAGCGGCCGGGAAGGTCACTTCCGGCCTGGGCGCCCGTCCCCCTGACCCCAGGGTCTGAGTCGCCGCTGCCGCCGCTGCCACCATCCGCGAGGCAGGAGAGAGGAGGAGCAGTGCGGTGCGGCGGCCCCGGGACCAAGGAGGTGAGGGGCGGGGGCAGGTGCCGTGCGCTGGGAGCCAGGGGGGCGCGCGCTTCGGGAATCTGGGCTTGGGCTGGGGGTAGGTGGGGAGACTGGAGGGCTAGCGCGACTGGGCGGCGGGCGCGCGTGCGCGCTGCTGGGGGGGCGTGAGTGGGCGCGCGGCCGGGGTGACGCGGGCGGGGGGAGTGCGCGTGCGCGCCGAAGGG
>NW_016830359.1:591128-604189 GCF_001698545.2 Rhinopithecus bieti
CTCGGTGGGGTCCCTCTCCTGCGGGCCCTCGGGGTGAGGCCGCTGTCCGGTCCCCTCGAAGTTCCAACTCCGCCGGTCGTGGCCGGAAGTGGTGGCGACTCCGGGGGGAAGTTGAGGCCCAGGTGGGGGAAGGGGCCGCGCGGGCCCGGCTGGCCTGGCCGGATACTGCGGCCCCAAGGGCACGGTCTCAGCCCTCGGCCCCCCCAGCCCTTCCTTCCCCTTTTCGAGTCAGTCTGGGTCCCGTTGCTGCCCCGGGCGGGCTGTGCGTGGCCTTTGATCAGGCGGGTAATTACGGGGATTGTGGCCGGCAGGAGGCCCATTCATTCGCCCTTGCGCGGCAGGCGGGGAGGAAGCGCGTCCCCAGGGGGGGAAGTGACTGGGCCAAGGTCAGCCACCGCGTGGCCCACGGGGCAGGGCGAAGGCGGGGTCTGGATCCGGTGGCGATTCCTGAGGCCTCCCTTCCCCGTGCCGAGTGGATCAGAGTGGAGCCCCGCCCCCCGACACCCCACCCCGACCTCCAGTCCAGGGAGCTGACCCCAATTCATGTGGATGAGTGCCCCTGGGACCTGCAGAGTCGGACAGAAAAGTGACCCACAGACACAGAAGGCACGAGTGAGTTGAGGCAGAAGCTTTTTCAGTGCCAGGCCCTGCGCTGTGCACTAGGCAGGGAGCAGGGAGATGAACAAGGGCCTGGAGTCTGAGTGGAAGGCAGAGACTGAGACCCCGGCGACAGAGTCGCCACCCAAGGTGACCAGACCCCTGATCCAGAGGTCTGGGGACTGTGGGAGTCAGGGAAGGCATCTTGACCCAACCCAGTCCGGGGGATGGTCAGGGCTTTAGGGAAGGAACGACTTAGTTTGCTTTTTGCGGTTACCTGGTCCCAGGCCCCATGTTGGGCAGTGCTTAGGAACCGTCTGGGGATCCGATTGGTCCCAGCGCCGGGAAGCATAGTTGCGTTGATCCTGGCTTAGCTCCTCTGTAAGACTGTAAGCCTCTTTGGCTAAATGCTGCTGACATTCACCTGCCTGCCTCTGCGCAGTCCCTGTGGTCCTCCGGCCACGGCCCCAGAGAACATCCAGATCAGATTTCTGCTTGCTTATCTCGCATCTTATCCATCCATCCAGGCTTCAGCAGAGCTGAGAGATGGGAAGGGCTCATCACCCGGCCTGGCCCCTTGCTGGTGCGCTGCCAGAGTGCATGCAGGCACTGGGTTGTATTCCCCAAGAGCTCTGGGACCAGGCAGGCCTGGGTTCAAGTCCCAGCCCCACCACTCACCTTTGTGGCCTTAGACGAGTAACTTCAGTGCCTTACTTTCCCCCGGGACAGAGTGGAAGTGGTAATAATAGTATTGACCTCAGCGGGAAGGCTCTTAATGCTTGCGTTTTAGAGCCAGCGCAGACCTCAACAGAAGGGTGTAAAGTAGATGGAAAGGGCTCTGGAGCCAGGCGTTCCTGGGCCCTGGCCTTGGCACTGTCTCTTCCACTTCTGTGACCTTGGACATGTCACTTCCCTTTTCCCAGGTTCAATTTCCCTTCAATTGTCTAAAAAGGAGAGCAAGTTCGTAATTCCCTGAGTAAACGTAATCCATCCAGGCAACTGCACAGGCCAGGCCCTGTGCTGGGCATGAGGTCACACATGGTCTTGGCACAGCACTGTCCTGTGAGGGCCCAGACGAGGTGCCTGGCCCAGCCTGGGTGAAAAGAGGGGTCTCAAGTCCCCCTCTGTGCAGGCGCAAGGTAGAGTGGTGCTCTGTGCTGGGCAGCCTGGCAGGAATCATACAGTCCTTGTCCCAGAGCAGCTGAGACCCATTTGCACTGGGGAGAGGGGTGGGGAGATTTGCCAGAGTGGTCTTGGGAGCTCTGACCTTGAGGGAGGGGTGTGTGGTGAGGGGAGGTTGTGTGTCTTGAAAGATAAAGAGGAGGGATTGGCTATCAGCAGCCTGTTACTTAAGGGAGGATGACAATGGGCTCTGGGCAGGGAATGGCAGGAGTAACAGCTCAAGGCCACCTGCAACTTCCTGGCTGCCTGGGAGGTCTTTTGTTACTAGGTCTACACAGCTCTCAGGACACCCATCCTCAGACATATCTCACAGGCCTTTCCGAACCTCGTTCATGCATCCTCTGGTGCATCCTGAGGCCCTCAGCCTAGTGAGGACTGTGCTGGGCGCTGGGGCCTCTGTGGTGTGAGAAACTGCAGATTCGACAACACTTGCTGGTGCACACTTTGCAGGAACCTGGCCTAGTGCCTGGTCCTCACAGTCCTAAATTCTCAAGGCTGTGGGATGGAGGTGGTCACCCCCATTTTAGGGGGATGGGATGGAGGCTCGGGTTGGAGGCTCCGTTTGGCACTTGGCCCAAGGCCCCCAGCAGCTTCAGAACCCAAGTCTATGTGTGATTCCGGAGCCCAGACCCTTGACCATCATGACCGCCCCCTTCTGCCCCCAGGTTGGGGTCTGGGGGGATAAAGCCTGTCCCGAAGTCCTTTAGGTGTTAGTTGTTGGCTTGGAGACGCTGGACTCCCTGCCCAGTGGGGTGTACAGTCCACGAGGACTCCTACATGCAGGGCTGCTGGCTGGTTCAGGGGAACCCCAGCATAGTAGGAGAAGCAGAAGTGGCTCGGAAGTTGAGTGCTGAGATCCATGTAGCCCCCAGGGAGGCCTCACTCACCCAGCATCAGGGAGAGCAAGGGAGATGTGGAGTTCGAGCAGTCACATCACCAGTGTCAGTGGCCCTGTCCCAGGAGCCCAGAGCTGTCACCTTACAGCTGCGAAGAAACCAGCGGAAGCTCTGAGCCCGGTGGGACGGCCCAGGGCCCGTCTGTTCCTGCAGGGGCCCTGGCTACCTGGGGCTGTCTTCGGTGAAGTTTTCCTGGTTCTGTCTCTGCCTTGCCCTGAGCCTTCTCCCTTTGGGCTCATAGACTATGGACGTCTCTCTTGTGCTAAATAGGGGTCCCCTCTGGCCCCCCTGTTTTGAGGCCTCCGTGGTGCCAGGCCTTGCAGTGGATAATGCTGGCATCAGAAGTTATCCTGGTCTCAGCCCAGGGTGTCTGGCCGGTCAGAGCCATGGATTCCTGAGGCTGCTGTGCATGGGGTCCTTGCTGGAAATAGGCCAGCCCTCAAGTGCACAGCCTGCTGGAGGCACTGTGGGGCTGACGGGGACCTGTAGTAGGTGTCGCAGAGGTGAGTGAGACACGGATCCCCTTGGGGGACACAGGACCATCCTCAGTGGTGGACGTTAAAGGGAACAAATGCCAGTGTCCACGAGTTAGAAGGAAACAAGCTGCCTTTGGCAGCCTGCCGACTCAGGTGTGACTCCAGCCTCCTACGCTGTGGCTCTGTGACATTGCTCCCAGCCACTCCGCTTGTCGAAGCCTGGCTGTGGCTGTGTGACATCATCCTAGCCACTCTTTTTCAAAGCTTCGCCGTGGCTCTGTGACATTGTCCTAGCCACTCCATTTGTGGAAGCCTCGCTGTGGCTCTGTGACATTGCTCCAGCCACTCCCCTTGTGGAAGCCTCAGTTTCCTTGTCTGTACAACAAGGACCACAGTGATAGGCCACGTTTACTGGGTGCCTCCGTGGCTTTTGGGTGAGCACTTGGCGCACATCGTCTCGTTTTATCAGGAGGGACGGGTAGCCCAAGCACCTTGCCCAGGTCATGTGGCTGGTTCCTGGTGGGGCCAGATCACACCCAGCCCTGCCCAGGGCGATTGTCCTCTTGCCCCTGCGCTGGCCTCATGGCCTCGAACTGTCTCTCACTGATGGCGGGGCCCAGGATCAGAGCTTATGTGCTTAGGGCACCCCGCACCCAGGACCTGGGATTTAATCCGTGCTTGGTGAGTGTGATCTTTTGTCATTGGATAAGAGAGGACAGAGCTGAGGGAAGGGAGCAGTCAGGGAAAGCTTCCTGGGGGAGGTGCTATTGATGCTGAGCCTTGGCAGATGGGCCAAGCAGCTGTACACAGAGAGGGCAGGTGAGGTGGGAGGAAGGGGCTGTGCAAAGGCCCGGGGGGAGAATCCACGCCGTCTGCTGCAAATCCCCGGCAGGGTGGGGAGCAGAATCCGCACTGTCTGGTGCAAAGGCCTGGTGGAGGGGGAGTGGTGCGCAGAGGGAGAATCCACACCGTCTGGTGCAAAGGCCTGGTGGGGGGAGGCACAGAGGGAGGATCCACACCATCTGGTGCAAAGGCCTGGTGGGAGGGGGTGGTGTGCAGAGGGAGGATCCACACCGTCTGGTGCAAAGGCCTGGTAGGGGGGAGGCACAGAGGGAGAATCCACACCGTCTGGTGCAAAGGCCTGGTAGGGGGGAGGCACAGAGGGAGAATCCACACCGTCTGGTGCAAAGGCCCCGGGGGAAGAATCCACACCTTCTGGAAAATGGCCAGCCTGCCCTGTTGGCCCAACAGAGGAGTCACAGAATGTAAGGTGGTCCGTGGGTGTGGTTTTGTGTGTGTGTCTTTTTTTTTTTTTCCCACATAAAGGCTTTGTTTTTAATGTTTTATATATATAAATTTTAAGAGATAGGGTCTTGCCGTGTTGCCCAGGCTGGTCTCAAACTCCTAGGCTTACTTGATCCTGCCTCCGCAGCCACTTAAGTAGTGACCAGGGGCTTTATTTATTTGTTTATTTTTTTGAGACAGAGTCTTGCTCTATGGCCCAGGCTGGAGTGCAGTGGCGAGATCTCGGCTCACACCAAGCTCCGCCTCCTGGGTTCTCGTCATTCTCCTGCCTCAGCCTCCCAAGTAGCTGGGACTACAGGCGCCCGCCACCACGCCCGGCTAATTTTTTGTATGTTTCAGTAGAGATGGGGTTTCACCGTGTTAGCCAGGATGGTCTCAATCTCCTGACCTTGTGATCCACTCTCCTCGACCTCCCAAAGTGCAGGGATTACAGGAGTGAGCCACCGCGCCCGGCCAGGGGCTTTTTTTTTTTTTTTTTTTTAAGAGCAGTTTTAGGTTTGCAACAAATTTGAGAGGAAGGTGCAGAGATGTCCCGTATCCCCCCTGGCACCCCCCCACAGCCTTCCCCACTATCAACTCCCACTCCAGGGCGGCGCGTTCTGTGACAGTGGATGAGGCTACACGGACATCTGATTGTCACCCAGAGTCCATAGTGTACTTTGTAGGTGTGTGGGGCTTTTGGCCAGAAGACTGTTTTGTTTGTCTTTTAAACAATTCTCTGTTACTCGGCTGCCCTAAGACCCAGAATCCTTTGCATAAGGATCTGAAGATGTGCAAGGCACCAGGTCCTGCCGGCTGTGCCCCGCAGTCCCCACAACACACCGCACCCTGACAGTAGACGAAGTCCCTCGCTCTCACCCTCTCGGAAAGTCGAGTGTGGTGACTGGGGCCGTGAGCTGTCTCTGCTGTGGCTGTGCTGGTGCCTCCAAGGAATCCGGCTGTGACGGGGAGGGTGTGGGTGGTACGAGTGGGAGACCTACGGGAAACCTCTGGGAAGCTGCCGCACAAGTCCAGGTGTGAAGTAGCTGGAAAAGAATAGAGCAGCCACCATCCTGGCTAACACGGTGAAACCCCGTCTCCAGGCAAAACATTAGCCAGGCGTGGTGGTGGGGGCCTGTAGTCCCAGTTACTCCGGAGGCTGAGGCAGGAGAAGGGCGTGAACCCGGGAGGCGGAGCTTCCAGTGAGCTGAGATCACACCACTGCACTCCAGCCTGGGTGACAGAACGAGACTCCGTCTCAAAAAAAAAAAAAAAAAGCCGGGCGCGGTGGCTCAAGCCTGTAATCCCAGCACTTTGGGAGGCCGAGACGGGCGGATCACGAGGTCAGGAGATTGAGACCATCCTGGCTAATACCGTGAAACCCCGTCTCTACTAAAAAATATAAAAAAAACTAGCTGGGCGAGGTGACGGGCTCCTGTAGTCCCAGCTGCTTGGGAGGCTGAGGCAGGAGAATGGTGTAAACCCGGGGGGCGGAGTTTGCAGTGAGCTGAGATCCGGCCATTGCACTCCAGCCTGGGCGACAGAGCAAGACTCCGTCTAAAAAAAAAAAAAAAAAAATAGAGCAGCGAAATCGATGCGCTGCAGCCAACCTCGAGAGGAGAGGAGAGGGAGAGGGGGCCAGAGCAGGGGACGGCTCACCTCTGCGTCCTGAGCAGGGGACGGCTCACCTCTGCATCCTTTACCTCGCCCGAGGGACGTGCAGGCTGTGCTGTAGGAGAATGTGACCTGCCAAAACCGGCTCAGACGAGAGGGAAGGTATCCACAGACCAGTCACCGTAGAATGAACAGGAAAGGGTCCAAGGAGCTTTCCCCACCACCCTCAGGGAGGGCAGGCCTGGGGTCTCAGTGGTGTCACAGAGATGTCCCGGGGCTGAGGCAATGAGGGCCCGACGCGGGATCCCTCGTAGCATCACCCCACCTAGCCTGGAGATCCACCAGAGGTGCAGGAGGGAACAAGAATGAGGTTTTCAGGCCAGGAGTGAGGGGTGAAGCGGCCACAGAAAAGGGCAGTGAAGGAGCTGGTGGAGGAGTGGAGGGGTTGGCGCTGTAGGCGTCTTGAGCCGGGAGCAGAGCAGAAAGGCGAGCAGGAGAGGGCTCTGCAGTGGGGCCAGGTGGCGGTGTTGGTTCCGGAAGCAGCCATGGGCACCGGGGCAGCAGGTGCTGGGTACCCCTGGCACCTGCCCTCAGGGAGCGTTGTGCCCAGGAGCAGATGCAGAGCCCCAGGAAGGAAATACCAGTAGAAGTGATATCATCATGCTCGTGACGTGGTGACAGAAGGTGCTGACCGGCCGGGAAGTCAGCCCTGCCGTGGGAAAGGTGGGGTGTGGGCCTCGGGGAGAAGCTGACATTTGAGCAGACCCTTGAAAGGTGAGACCGAGCCAGGCAGGTGGAGGAATGAGCCCAGCCTCTCAGAGAGAGAGACCAGGCCTGGCCGGGGCAGGTGGAGGAGTGAGCCCGGCCCCTCAGAGAGAAAGACCAGGCCTGGCCGGGGCAGGTGGAGGAGTGGGGCCGGTTCCTCAGAGAGAAAGACCAGGCCTGGCCGGGGCAGGTGGAGGAGTGAGCCCGGCCCCTCAGAAAGAAAGACCAGGCCTGGCCAGGCCTGAGCCTGTTGGTGTGTCAGGAGCAGCGCAGTGCACAGTGAAGATCCAGGCCAGCTGGAAGGAGGGGTCTTGCAGAGGTGCTGGAGCCGGATTGGGCCCCGTGGTGCCTGGGGAGGAACCTGGAGTTTGGATTGAGGGGCAGCAGGCACGTGCAGTGGTGGCAGTTTGGACAAGGAGGTGATGAACTGAGTTGCTTTTTGTTGGTGAGAACAGTTTTATTATGAGTCCCATAGAGTAGAATTCTTCATTTTAAAGTGCACAGTTCAGCGCCTGTAATCCCAGCTACTTGGGAGGCAGAGGCAGGAGAATCCCTTGAACCCAGGAGGTGAAGGTTGCAGTGAGCCGAGATCGTGCAGTTGCACTCCAGCCTGGGCGAGAGAGTGAGACTCTGTTTCAATAAATAAATAAATAACGAAGTATACAGTTCAGTGGTTTTTAGTGTATTCACTGATTTATGCAGCCATCCCCACAGTCGATTTTAGAACCTGTTCTTCATCCCTAAAGAAATGCAGTGCGTCTTCAGCAGTCCCTCCCTCCCTCCCTGCGTCCGGGTCCCTGGGAAGCCCTGATCTGCTTTCTTTCCCCGGGTGCGCCTGTTGTGGGCAGGTGTATAAATAGAATCACGCGCTGTTCTGCATCGGGCGTGTTTTACCACGCGTGCCGTGTTCGAGGCTCATCCCTGTGGTGGCTGAACTTCACGCCTGGTTATGGCTGAGTCGTGTTCCATTACGGTCATGGATGGACCACAGTTAGTTCATCCGTATGGACATCTGGGTCGTCTCTACATTTTGGCGGTTATACCTAATGCTTTTGTGAACATTTGGGTGCTGCTGTTTGCACGGACAGATGTATGTTTTCTCTTGGGTTTATGCTTAGGAGTGGACTTGCTGGTTCTTACAGGAGTTCTTGGCTTAACCTTTTGAGGAACTGCCAGATGTTTCCCACGGCGGCCCCACCTGTGGTGCCCTGGCACCAGCAGTGGGGGGCTCCCCGCTTCTCCTGGTCCTCACCAGCACTTGTTTTCTGAGGCCGGCACAGTGGGTGTGAGGTGCTGGCTCCCTGTGGGTTTGGTCTGCCTCTCCCAGACGGCTCATGAGGACATCCTTGCTCGTGCGTATCAGATATTTGTCTTTCTTCGTTGGAGGAATGCCTGCTCAGATGCTTTGCCCAGGTTCTAATTGGGTTGTTTGAACTGAGTGACTTTAGGAAGATGAGTTGGTGTGTGGTGTGGGGAGGGCACTTCCAAGAGGCAGGGTGGGAGCCAGGATCATGGTGAGAGGGAGCGAAAGCCCTAAGGGGGGGAATGGGGAGAAGAGAGTGAGGGTGGACGGGTGGGAGGGAGGAAAGGGCCGCAGCCCTCCGTGCTGGAGGGGGTGGGGTCGGGGGGAGAAGGCTGGTCTGGGCACCCCAGGGCTCCTCCCCTGCCCTGCAAAGGCAGGACCACATGGGGTGTACGGTGGCTCTGAAGAGGCCGTGGAGTCAGGCTGAGAAGGAGTCACAGGATTTGGTGAAAAGTCAGGGAGGGTGTTTGTTAGCCGAGTGGTTAGAGGATGACTGTCGGGGAAGGAAAGGAGGTGGCTGCTCCAAGCCGCAAGTAGACGGGAAGGAAATAAGAGACAGAGGTGAGGGAGAAAGCAGGTGGGTGCCAGAGAAGTTTCTGGGCAGGGAGGGCCGTGGAGGGCCAGGAGGAGTTGCTTCCGAGAGCGCGGGGGAGGAGGAGGTGAGATTGGCAGCAGAAGAAAGGGGATAATTGGCAGGCAGGCCTCCAGAGGGGTGGGCGGGACTTCATAACAACAATAATAACAATCATTTGTGCTAATTGGATCTCTGGAGGGCCGGGGGCGAGGGGGAGGCACCCCTGCCCATGCTGCAGGTGCTTCCTCTCTGGAGCGGAGGTCAGAGCCAGGTGAGTGAGCACCAGCAGCGGCTGGGAGAGCTGAGACACCGGCTGAGAAACAGAGGCGGGCAGGGAGGCCGGGACCCTCGTTTCAGAAGATGTGAAATTCCCAGCCTTCTGGTCGATCCCTTGAATAGCCTAGGGTTTTCTTGAGAGCAAGTGGGGGGCCTTGTCATAGGGAGCTGGCCTGGACCCTGAGAGCTGGGTCAGGAGCTGCCTCAGGCCCCCGCAGCTCCTGGGGCCCCCGCCTCTCCCATTGCTCCTCTCTGCGGATGAGGGTCCCATGCTCCCGCCATGAGGTCCTGGGGGTAGGGCCTGATGGATTAGGACACAGGCCTCAGCAGGGGCTGAGAGCATGCCTGGAGGGACGGGAGAGGAAGAGAACTGGGGAGCATTGAGTGAACACCCGTCTTAACCCTGATGAGTCCTCAGAAGCCTCCACTCAGTCACTCAGTCCCCACACAGGCACCTGTCCTTCCCGTCCCTGCTTTGCAGAGGAGGCAGCTGAGGCTCAGCCATTTCTGAGGGTGGCAGAGCCGGTGATGACGCCAGGGACTGGCACCGCGGCTGCCCGTTGCTCACAGGGGCACAGCGCTGTCACCCAGACTGTTTGTTTCACATCTCCCTGGTAGGTGTGGGCCCCTCCCTCTCCTCGGAGAGGAAGTTGGGATGCAGAGCAGTGTGGGCCCTGTCCCAGGTCGCCACGGTGCGGCCTTCCTTCCCGCCTGCCTCTGAGAAGAGCCTCCGGACCCTGAGCTGTGGCCCCTCGCCGCTTACCCCTCCTCTGCTGCCCCAGCCCCTCTGGCTATGGAATTTGTGGACCCTTATGCAAAAAGGCAGGAAGAAAGTGTCTTCCTTTCCTGGAGGTCTCTGGGTCGGCCAGGGTGTTTTGTATTTGGCATTTCACCCACAGGTGAGTGCAGAGCCCCCCAAGCCCAGGCTGTGAGCCTCCAGCACTGAGCCCTTGTGCTCTTGGACCCCACTTACAAAATGCAGGTCAAAGGTGAAGTGACCAGGAATTCCAGGGCAGCAGCTGCTGAGCACAGAGCCCCGGGCTGGGCCGCTGCCCAGGCCTTGCTCCAGGTCCCTGCCTGCCCCTCCCTCCTGGCGCCATTCCAGGTGCTCAGCCCCTCTGCTGCGCCTCCCTGGCCCGGCCATGGCCTGGAAAGTGTGCCCCAAACCCTGGCACCCTCATTTCTTTACATCGGGGTCAGCAAACTTTCTCTGCAGTGGGCCAGATAGTAAATATTTTAGGCTTTATGAACCAAGAGGGGAAATGAAGGCTACTCTCGATGGAGGTACGTGGCTGGCTGTTTAAAGCGTGACTGTTTGAACATGTAAAAAGCATTAGTATCTGGAGGGCAGTTTGAGGGCCAGCGCCCCCCACACAGGGTCAGCCCCTCCACGTCTGTAGGCTGCCTCACTTCTGCCCCCCATCCGGCTATCACCGTGGCAGGATCATGCCGTGTGCCTAGGGCTGCAGTGCCCGTTGTGGGCAGCGCAGGCCTGGCTGGCAGCAGATCCCTGCTGAGTGAGAGGTGATCTCTGCTGGCCTCTGGGCGGGCCACTGTGCGGTGGAGAGGAGGGGTGTGGAGGGCAGACTCCCACCTCACCCATCCACAGCCTGGTCAAGGCCTTGGCCCTGCAGGAAGCTGGCCCGAGGTGGAGGCCAGGGGAAGGCTCTGAGCTGGGAAGTCCCTGCTTTTATTGAGTTATGTGATAGAGTTTCACTGGAAGGACGTTATCACCACTTGGCAAACAGGTTTCAGCCGAGAAGCGGTGAGGAGCAGCCTCCGCCACCTCCTCAGCCGCTGGTTGCAAACTGCTCTCTTCCCGTTTTTTCTTGTACTTTTTTTTTTTAACTTTTCCTACAGTGCTGATTCTTATGCATATTTAATGTTCAGGGTGTTGTAATTAGAAAGCCTGTACAATTTTTAAAAGTTTATTTTCTAATAGAGGTACAATTAATGTATTACAACATTTGATTTTTCTTTTTCTTTTCTATTTTTGAGATGGAGTCTCGCTCTGTCACCCAGGCCGGAGTGCAGTGGCATGATCTCAGCTCACCGCATCCTCTGCCTCCAGGGTTCAAGCGATTCTCCTGCCTCAGCTCCCCCCCAGTAGCTGGGACTACAGGCACCAGCCACCACACCCGGCTAAGTTTTGTATTATTAGTAGAGACAGGATTTCACCATATTGGCCAGGCTGGTCTCGAACTTCTGACCTCGTGATCTGCCTGCCTTGGCCTCCCAAAGTGTTAGGATTACAGGCATGAGCCACCGTGCCCGGCCAACGTTTGCTTTTTTACAGTGTACAATTCAGTGGTTTTTAATATATTCACAAAGCTGTGAATATATTAAATCATCACCACTATGTAATTCCTGAACATTAGGCTGGGCGCAATGGCTCCCCTCCTCTGGCAGAGTCTGAGAATTAGGTTGACATGAAACAGAATAACAGGAGAAAAGCTTATGAATGTTATTTTATTTTATTTATTTTTTTTGAGACAGAGTCTCTCTCTGTCGCCCAGGCTGGAGTGTAGTGGCACAATCTCGGCTCACTGCAAGCTCCGCCTCCTGGGTTTACGCCATTCTCCTGCCTCAGCCTCCCGGGTAGCTGGGACTACAGGCACCCGCCACCACACCCGGCTAATTTTTTGTATTTTTGGTAGAGACGGGGTTTCACCATGTTAGCCAGGATGGTCCCGATCTCCTGACTTCATGATCCGCCCGCCTCGGCCTCCCAAAGTGCTGGGATTACAGACGTGAGCCGCCGCGCCCGGCCCGGAATGTTATTTTTACAGGTACATGGGAGACTTCAGAAAGGGAAGGCCTCTCGCAGCAGTGAGGCCTGAGGGCTTCTATGCCGAAGAATAGCGACTGTGAAAGAGTCACTAAAGTCCTTGGGGAGGCTGAGGGAGATAAGGGTTGGTCTGTGCAGCTGTCTCTCAGCCTCAGCTCCTGGTGCTGGTGACGAGGATGTCCTCTTCGTCTACGGGGAGGGCATGTTTCACATGGGGTTTCGTCTGCTTTCAGGAGGAAAAGGGGAGGCTAGAGCACCCTTCTTGCATCTGCTGCTGCCCCCGTGCCTTTGGAGCTGCACTGGGGTGGCCTGTTCTGTGCCGTGGCCTTCACCGCTGGCCCCCCAGCACCCAGCCATCTACCAGTTCCGACGCGTCGCCCCAGCCGCTGTCCAAAACACCCCTTTAGGCTTTTCCCTTAATACAGACATAATTACCTGTGATTAAAATATTAGGAAAATGAATATAAGAAACACGTTGAGCTCACTCTCACTCTTGATGCTGGGTGTGGGAGGGGTGCCAGCTTGCATTCTCTGGCCGGCTCTGTGGAGGAGGGGTGACTCCGCCCATCTCCCCCGGCATGGTTCTCGTAGGTTCCTCACCATAGGGAACCTCACTGGGATGGAGACTGTCTCTGCAAAAAGCAGTTCCTGAGATTTGGGCTTTCCTGTCGGTAGCCTGTGGAGAGGTAGAGCTAGCCTGGTCGGGCTGCAAGCGTGTTCACGGCAGTTGAGCCTGAACTCTTCCATCCGAGGGACCCAAAGGCCGAGGGGGTCTGTCCCAGGGAGGTCTGCCTGTCAGTCCACGTGGGTCTCACCTCTTCCTGAGACGGGTCCGGGGAGGGTCTGAGTATTGGGATTTGCTGTCTGGTCTCAAGCCTGTGCTTTGCCCGGGCCCATCTGTTTGGGTGCTCACCCACCTGTGCCAGGTGCTGCCCTGGGTGCTAGGGACATGGGTGTTGGGAGGACAGGCCAGCTAAGCAGAGACAGACAGTGGCAGGGTAGCAGGCCTTAGGAAGAGAAAGACAGGCGGGTGGAGCAGGTGGGGACCTTGAGGAGGTGGCCCTCACCTGGAGTCCAGAGGAGGCAGCTGGGAGGACCAGAGGAGAGCTCTTCGCAGGGGCAGGGTGGAGGGAGCCGGGGAGCACTGGGCAGGGGCGGGGTGGAGGGAGCCGGGGAGCGCTGGGCAGGGGTGGGGTGGAGGGAGCCGGGGAGCGCTGGGCAGGGGCGGGGTGGTAGGAGCTGGGGAGCGCTGGGCAAAGGTGGGGTGGAGAGAGTGGGGAGTGGCAGCTCCTGGCAGGGCTGCCNT
>NW_016830359.1:607941-622582 GCF_001698545.2 Rhinopithecus bieti
TGTGTGCATGGCACGGGTTGGTGGTGTGTGTAGAGACCCTCCTGGTACGTGGCACGGGTTGGTGGTGTGTGTAGGGACCCTGACGGTGCGTGTGGCACGGGTTGGGAGTGTCATGTGGAGACCCTCAGGCACCTGCTGCCCTGTTTCTGATGTGATGGGTTAGTGTCTGCCAGGGGTGTGGGGACTCCAGTCCCTGTTTGGCACGAGCATCACACGTACACTGTCTTGTGCATACCTGACAGTAACACGTTCTCCATCTTGCCAGTGAGGAAGCTGAGGCGTGGAGGTGGGGTTGTTCACCGCGGGTCCAGCTGGGGAGTGGTGGGGCTGCGATGGGAGCCGGTGGTGGTTGTAGCCTTTGTGGGTCCTTGAGTCCTTCCTGCAGCTGTGTGAGGCCTTGGCTGGCCCCTGCAGTGGGGAGCAGCCACGCTAGCTCCAGGCCAGTTCTTGGTGTCCTGGGGTAGGCGCTGTGTGCCTTGTCTGCCGGGCGCTGTACCTGCCACGCCGGGGTCTGCAGGCTGCCTCCCTGCAGGGCCCTCGGTGCAGCCTGCCACCCCATAAACTTGGTCCTTCCGTCTTATCCCTTCTAACAGGGACCCAGACATGGAGCTGCGGGAAGAAGCCTGGTCTCCGGGGCCGCTGGATTCTGAAGACCAGCAGATGGCGAGTCACGAGAACCCAGGTGAGCGGCCGAGTCCTTCCCGGCTGACCCCACTGCCTCCCACCTGACCCTGGCTTCCTTTGCCTTTGGGTGGGAGGAAACCCCCCTTTCCTATTCTCCCTTCCTGGGGCCCTGGGACTGCCCGACCCTGGCCTCCCCTCCCACCCTGGGCTCTGCACTCCTGGCTGTAGAGGGAGGGGCTGGTGTTGTGGCTTCAAGTTTCCTTTCTGCTGGACGATCTTGGGGACAATCCGGGGGCCACCTTCTCTGCCTGACTTCCTCTGCCCTTGCCCTTCCAGCCTGGGCAGCACCGCCGTCTATTGAGGGTGCCCCGTTGCTCTCCCCACAGCCCTGCCTCCACATCCTGGACCCTCTGCTGTGATTCCAGGCGGCCCTGTGACCCTCCCTGCAGAAACTCCTTAGACAGGGTGGCATAGGAGCTCAGGGAGCCCACAGGCTGACGCTGACTTTTCAGGGAAAGCTGTCAGTTTGGGTTTTTATGTGAAATCCTTCACTCTTTGGACATTGACAACGTATTTTGTTTGTTTAATAAAGCATTATTGGGGTTGAGCAAAACTCATTTGTGGGCTACGCGGAGCCTGGGTTTGGTTGCTGAGGCCCCATGGTGACCCCACAGTGGCCCCTGACACCTCACGGCGTCCCTCCCCTCCTGGAGGCCGCGTGCCTGCCTCAGACCTGAGGAATAAGGTGCGGCGGCTTCTCTCATTGCTGTGTCTGCATGCCAGGCCCCAGGTCCCAGGCCCACGCTGGCCCTACGCTGGCCCTACGCTGGCCCAGGCTCAGCAGACCTTTTCTGCAGAGGGTAGGAGAGGAAATACTATGCATCTTGCAGGCTGCAGGCCTCACAGATACCACACAGCCACAGTCCACACGGGAATGCATGGGCACGCTGGCGAGGCTCGATGCAGAAAGGTGGCAGAGCTTGCCAGCCCAGACCAGCATAGCCGAGTCGTCCCAGAGAAAGACCGGGGTGAAGTTTGGGATCGATGTTGTAAAGCACCTCAGCCCTTTTTTCAGTGATTTCTGAGATCCGTGGATGGAGTATGAGCAGGAGCTCCCTCTGCGTGGGGCTGTGGCAGCCCTGGTCCTGGGGGAGAAACTGGGATGGGGGTTTTGAGTGCATTGGCAGGAGCGCATGCCCTGGGGGGCGCACACCCCGGCCCCAGGCTGCCCCGCGCCTCAGTGGGTGAGCACCGTCCTGTGCCTCAGCAGGTGGGCGCCGTCCTGCACCGCCACAGCCCTCGAGGCCTGCCCCTGCCTTCTCCCTCGCATACGCCCTGGGCCTTTGAACCTTTTTGAAAATGCTGTGGAAATCTCGAGTGTGTGGACGTAGTGTGATGAGTCCCTCTTCCTGTGCCAGCGATTCGCGGCACTGCCAGTCCCTTTCTGCCTACTGTGACTCTTTTTCCACAGTGTCGTAGAGAATGTATCCATCATGTCATTGTGTCTGTAAATTCTCCAACATGTAAGGACTTCTAAAAAAAAAAGACCCTACAGGAAGCTGATCTCACCTAACAGCATGTCATTTTTTAGGAACGTCGTCTAATCTAGCCCCTAGTCCTTGTTAAAATAGCCTGTGGTCTCCAGAATGCTTGTCTTTGAGTAAGTTCATCTTTAATTTTACAAGTCACTTGTAAACTCCCTCTCTTTGTAGAAAGTAGGTCTCAGGTCCCCTTGTCCAGCCCACTGCCCCGCTCCCTGCCGGCCCTGCGTCTGTGGGAGTGCTGTTCCCCACTGGGCAGCTGGCTCCGGGGAGGGCCTGCGCCTGGTGCCGTCTCTGGAGCATCACCCCCGTGTGACACCCTCGCTCCTCGAGGATGGGCTGCGCATGCTCCCAAGCTGCTCTGGCGTCCGGGTAACTCCCGTGTGGGGTCCCGCCTACATGTGTCCCTCCTACGATGTGACAGTGACAGACATTGGGGGGGGAATGGCCGGGGTTGGCCTGGCCACAGTGTATGTGGGCCCTTTTTCTCTGGCCTCTTGCTGAGGGATGTGGGGGCCCATGGGGCAGGCCTCTGGAGAGGAGTGTGCCCTGGAGAGGCAGGGGAGCGTGCCCAGCGGGCAGAGAGAAGAACCAGCAGGGCTGCCAGCCCACCTGGCCCCAACCTCTTCTGCGGAATTAGTGTCCAGGCCCTCAGCCTACCTTGTGGGGTCCTCAGACAGGGAGGAGGCAACCGGCGCAACTTTCACTGTCTTGCATGTGAGGAGTGGCCTAGGGAAGGTTGAGAAGGAGGCAGAGAGAACCAGCAGCAGGAGGCGTCCAGCATGGTTGCCCCACGCCAACCCCAACCCTGCAGTGCTGGGGTGTGGGGCAGGGCGTCCGTGTCCTGTGCCGGAGACGGGAGATGCTGGTTGGAGTGCCAAAGAGGGGGTTGCCACCCGAGCCGGGCTGCAGGCCTTGGGGTAGACGCCGTGTGGACCCTTCCTCAGCTCCTGATTTCCGTGTGTCCTGGCACCTGCTCTGGGAATACATCCCGAGTGTGGTCGCTTCTCAGCACTGTGACCCCAGCCCTGTGATCTTACACACAGTCACAGCGCTGGCCTTCCCGCGACCTCTGTCCCTACCCTTGTCCCCTCCTGAGCCTCTTGGGGAGGAGGCGAGATCCTGGTGCCATGCCCAGAACCCTGTGAAGGTGTCCTGGCTTGATGGGACTGAGAACCCGCCGCCTGCCCAGCCCTGCAGCCCTGCATGCCATCACCCCGTCCCCCTCCCAGCTGGTCTTGGCCCCCAGCCCGCGTGGCCCTGCTACAGTTTTCTTCCGCAGAGGGTGTTGTGTGACTCGCACTTTCTTTTTTTTCTTTTTGAGACAATCTTGCTCTGTCACCCAGGCTGGAGTGCAGTGGTGTGATCTCGGCTCACTGCAACCTCCACCTCCTTGGTTCAAGCGATTCGCCTGCCTCAGCCTCCCGAGTAGCTGGGATTATAGGCACCCGCCACCACGCCTGCCTAATTTTTGTATTTTTAGTAGAGACAGGGTTTCACCGTGTTGCCCAGGCTGGTCTCGAACTCCTGACCTTAGTCTGCCTGCCTCGGCCTCCCAGTGCTGGGATTACAGACGTGAGCCACTGCGCCTGGCATGACTCCCCTTTTCTGTCCCCTTCCACCAGCTCTCTGCTCCATGAGATGCTGTCTTAGCAGAAGTGTCCCCGTCCCCCCCCCCACCCCGCGTGTGCCTGTCCTTCAGCTTCCTGGAGATCACTCCCTGGGGGTGCGCAGGCCGCTCAGGGTGCAGACTGTTTAACGAGAGGGTCCTGCCTCGGGGGCCAGGCAAGGCTTCGTTCACGGAGGAAGGGGCTTTGGGCTGCACTGCGGGGGATGTGGTAGTGTGGCTCGAGAGCCCTGGGAAGCCACTGGGCAGTGGAGATGCTCTCAGCTGCTGTTAACAGGGAACCCAGACAGCACTGGCCCTAGCCCAGAAGGACTCGATATGTTCTCCGGCAGCCGGCCTGCAGGCCCGACAGCTCCAGGGCGACCTCTCTCCTGAGAGCCGCTTATCTCTGGGCTCAGGGCCCCAGGCCCCTCACTGTGATATCCTGGCCACACCAAGGCAGTGCTTCAACCCCAGGCGGTGGGTCCCCAGGAAGCTCCTGCGGTGTCCTGCCGTGCCTCTTCTCTCTGGCACCCCCATATCACCCAGGCTCCATCACCCTGCAGCTGTATCACCAGGCAGCATCACCCTGCAGCATGGGGTTGCCTGTCCTTGGGCCTCTCCTTCTGAGGAGGGTGAGAGGAGAGTGGGTTCTGAGTCCCCCCGACCCAGAGGAATCCCAGGCAGCCCACACTTGCGACCTTCTTGTGAGAGGGAAAGGAATTGGACTGTGGGTAGCCCCCGGACGTGTGCCCTGTTCAGAGAAGGTGTCCCTGTGGAGGCTTGGGTGGCTGGAAAGCTTTCTGTGGCTGCTGTGGGGAGAGCGGCATGCCTGGAACCCCTGGCACGTGTCCCTTCCATGGAGCTGTTTGGGCCCCCGGCTCCTTCCCCCAGGCCCATGGCTTTGCCTCAGTGTCCCTGGAGACCTGGGTCAGGGGACGGGGCCTCGGGTGCTCCCTGGGGGTGCTCTTGCTGGGCTCAGCACGCTGGGCTTCAGCATGAGGTTGTCTCAACGGAAGTCTCCACGCTCCTTCTCCCCCAAACCTCCCGAAATTCCAGAGGTTTGAACCTCCCTGCCCCATCTCTTACTGGAGGTCACTGCAGTAGGGTTGCCCCTGCTGATGACCGGAAGGCCCCTGACAGGCAAGGCACGGCAGGGTGCTGTGTGTCCCCTGGGCCAGGTGGCTTTGTCCCCGGGGACTCGGCTTCCTCTGTGTTAGTAAACTGGCTCTGCAGTGCCTTTGCAGTCGAGGCCGGGAGTAGTTTATCCCTCGCCTCGTGCCTGCATGCAGGAACCCAGCCAGATAAAAAGAAACATACGAATTTACAGGGGACCGTAATGAAAGTTCCGCAGGACAGTTCTTCCTGTGCTAGCAGCACGTGCGGCGTTTCCTCCTCCTGCCTCCATTCTGTTTCATTTACATGCTGGCCGCCGTCCACGCAGTCCATCCGCCTGCCTGCTGGGCTGAGGCCCGCAGTGGAGACGCGAGGCGTGGCCTGTGGTGGGTGCGACGTGCACGACACGGCGTTTGCCACGTGCGGCGTGGTGAAGAACTGCATGTGAGATTGGAAAGAGCCACAAAGCCAGTGTTCTTTCTGGTTAGATAGATTGACCGGGGGCATTTTTGAAACCTTAGAAATTTTGTGATTTTTTTCTGTATTTGGATATTTCTGGGTGTGTGTTCCGATCCTCTGAGCTAATACTGTTAGGAATAATGGCTAGTGCTTCATAATCGCGTCCTGTGTGCCCGCAGTCAGCGCAGCCCCCTTAGGTGGTTATCTTGTTGAATTTGCACAAAACCCCAGGAGGTCTGGGTGCTGGGGAAAGAGGGGCCGAGACACCTGCCTGGGCCGTGGAGCTGGGGGCTGGTGGGTGGCGTGCAGCCTCCTGCAGGCTGAGGCCGGGGTCTCCTGAAGCTCTCAGGAGGGTGAGCCCCATGGCTCTAGGCTGAGCGGCACTTTCCAACCTGCCTCCTGGGGCCTTTTCCCCTGATGACCCTCGATTGAGTTCCTGATGTTGAGTGGGTGAGGAGTGTGGGACCGAGCAGCGACAGCTCAGGCAGCCTCAGAGCTGGTCAGATAACAAAATAGACATTCTGCTTCTGAGGTGGGAGCAGTGCCAGCAGGAAAGTTTCAGCCGGTGTCTGGGAGCTGGGGTTCTGGCTGCCCTCGGGTGAGCACGGGCTCCATGTTTCAGCGCACCCTCTTTTTTCTTTTCATTTTATTTTTATTTATTTATTTATTTTTTGAGACAGAGTCTCACTCTATCACCCAGGCTGGAGTGCAGTGGCACGATCTAGGCTCACTGCAACTTCTGTCTCCCGGGTTCAAGTGATTCTCCTGCCTCAGCCTCCTGAGTAGCTGGGATTACAGGCACCTGCCAACATGCCCGGCTAATTTTTGTATTTTTAGTAGAAACGGGGTTTCACCATGTTGGTCAGGCTGGTCTTAAACTCTTGACCTCGTGATCTGCCCACCTTGGCCTCCCAAAGTGTTGGGATTACAGGCATGAGCCATCGCGCCCAGCCTCTATTTTTTGGAGACAGGTTCTCACTCTGTCGCCGAGGCTGGAGTGCAGTGGTGCCATCTCTGCTCACTGCAGCCTTGATGCTCTGGGCTCAGGCTGTCCTCCCACCTCAGTGTCCTACGTAGCTGGGGACTCCAGGCACACACCACCCCACCCAGCTAGTTTTTTTTTTTTTTTTTTAAGAGACGGGGTCTCACTATGTTGCCCAGGCTGGTCTCAATTTCCTGGGCTCAAGTTAACCGCCTGCTTTGGCCTCCTGAGTAGTTGGGATTACAGGTGTGAGCCACCATGCCCGGCCAGATGACAGTTCTGAGTCTTGGGTGATGGCAGAGCAGCCGCAGCGTGGCCCTTGAGTCTCCTGTATCCCTGCATAAAAACACAGCAACCAGGTAGCAAAACTCAAGTCCCCTGGACCACAGTTGGAAAGTTACTAGGTCCTAAGGTACCCCCATGAGTTCCAAAATACAGTAAGATGGCGATAAACTTACCATCGAGGCCTCTGTGGTGTTAGCATCTGACTGGGAGGAGGGAAGCACAGGAGAGCCACAAACGGCCTCCAGGTATTCACTGCAAAGGTGGGCAGGGGAGTCAGGGTCACTTTAGGACCAGCTGCTGAAGTAGGAACTGTTTTGTCCAAACCAGGGTAGTGGGGAGAGAGGCTGGTGGGAAGGCCCAAAAGGGGCTGGGGCAGCGCAGGTCCTGCAGCTCTCGAAGCAACCAGGTGAAGTGCTGTGCAGGGCAGAACCTCATGTGGGGAATCAGAATCGAGCAGGGCCCCCTTCCTTGGCAACAGAGGAAGGCAGGAGAAGGTGCTGATGACAGCGGGGACAGCGGCTGTAGCATGTGCCTCTGTGCAGGCTGGTTGCTGCGTTTTTTTACCTGCTGCGTGAGAACCTCTGAGAAGTTAGAACAGCTACCCTGAACCGAGCCTCCTCCCAGAAATTCAAGGAAACTTACACATAAAAAATGAGCAACAGAAAAAAATACTGAGTTCAGCCTTCCCAAAAGTGATTATAATAACAAAGAAAAGGAGCAGGATAGCATTTCTACAGACAGGCAGGCCAGAAGTGCATCCCAACAGGATCAAGATCATTTAGTACAGGGTCCCCAGTCCCTGGTACCAATACTGCTCCGTGGCCAGTTAGGAGCCAGACCACACTTGGGGAGGTGAGTGGAGCATGAGCAAGCATTACTGCCTGAACTCCACCTCCTGCCAGGTCAGCGGCGGCATGAGATTCTCACAGGAGCGGGAACTGCACTTGTGAGGGGTCTAGCTTGTGTGCTTCTTACAAGAATCTTATTTTTTGAGACGGAGTCTTGCTCTGTCACTCAGGCTGGAGTGTGATGGTGTGATCTCTGCTCACTGCAACCTCCACCTCCTGGGTTCAAGTGATTCTCCTTCCTTAACCTCGCAAGTAGTTGGGATTACAGGCACACAACACCACATTCAGCTAATTTTTGTATTTTTTTTAAGTTAAGATGCAGTTTCACCACATTGGCCAGGCTGGTCTCGAACTCCTGACCTCAGGTCATCTGCCTGCCTTGGCCTCCCAAAGTGCTGGGATTATAGGTGTGAGCCACCAAGCCTGGTCCCTTATGAGAATCTAATGCCTGGTGATCTGAAGTGGAACAGTTTCATCCCTGAACCATCTGCCACTACCTCCCCACCCTGTCCGTGGAAAAATTGTCTTCCACAAAACCGGTCCCTGGTGCCAAAAAGGTTGGGGGCCGCTGATTTTGAACGAGCTGAGACAGTGCAACATGTGAAAGAACAACATAATCGCAAACTCAGAAACGAGGGGGCAGCCTCGGCAAAGATTTGGAAATAAGAACAAAAACCTTTCAAAATGAAGACTAATGTAGAAGGAACTCAAGAATAAAACATCGTTCCTTAAGAAAATTGAAGGGAAAAGGAGGATCATTTTAAAATGAGAAAAAAAAAAAAAGGCTGGGCATGGTGGCTCACGCTTGTAATCCCAGCACTTTGGGAGGCCAGGGCTGGTGGATCACTTGAGGCCAGGAGTTTGAGACCAGCCTGGCTAACATGGAGAAACCCTGTCTCTACTAAAAGCACACACACACTAGCCAGCTGTTGTGGCTCATGCCTGTAATCCCAGCACTTTGGGAGGCCAAGGCGAGTGGATCACTTGAGGGCGGGAGTTCAAGACCAGCCTGGTCAATGTGAAGAAACCTTGCCGCTACTGAAAATCCAAAAAAAAAAAAAAAAAAAAAAGAGAAACCGGGCATGATGGCTCACGTCTGGAATCCCAGCTACTCAGGAGGCTGAGGCATGAGAATCACTTGAATCTGGGAGGCGGAGGTTGCAGTGAGCTGAGATCATGTCACTGCACTCCAGCCTGGGTGACAAAGTGAGACTCCACCTCAAAATAAATAAAATGAAAAAACATTAAAACAAAGTAAAGGAAGCAAGTTAGGAAAAGAAAATCCAACATATGGATAGGCAGAGTCCCTGAAGAAGAGACCCAAAGCAAAAGAACAGAGTGGATAGTCAAAACTCAAACACCCCTGAACGCATGGAAGCTGCACATTGAGAGAGCAAATCACAGTTGGTTGCGTTAGAATCGCTGGACTCTAAAGGGAGTCACCGATCCTTCCTGGCAGAAAGTGTGGATGACTTGGAAAGTCAACACGACTATGCTCGGACTTAGCACTTTATGCCAGGAGAAAATGGCATTATGACTCACGGAAAAGGGACCTCAGATGGGAAGGGCACAGACAGGCTACCCAGCAAGAGCCCGATGAACCCCATTCCTCTGTGCCCTTCCTGAGGAACGTAAAAGAGAATGAGCCTTAGGCAACTGACCAGAGAGAGGAGGGATGGGAGGAGGGTGTGAACAGGTCAGTCTCAGCACCGAACACGTCTCAGTCGGCCAAGATCTGCACCTGACGGAGGGGATGCAGCCGAGAAAACAGAGGGTAAGGAGGACGGTTCGTGCAGCACAGTCCAGTAGCCGTGCCTGGCAGTGGTAGCAGTAGCATTGTTTTTTTTTTTTTTTTTTTTTGAGACGGAGTCTTGCTTGCCACCCAGGCCTGGAGTGCAGTGGCGGATCCTCAGCTCACTGCAAGCTCCGCCTCCCGGGTTTACGCCATTCTGCCTCAGCCCTCCCGAGTAGCTGGGACTACAGGCGCCACTCGGTCGCCGGCTAGTTTTGTTGTATTTTTAAGTAGAGACAGGGTTTCACCGTATTAGCCAGGATGGTCTCGATCTTCCGACCTCGTGATCGCGCCGTTCTCTGGTCCAAAGTGCTGGGATTACAGGCTTGAGCCCACCGCGCCCGGCGCAGCAGTAGCATTGTTAACCCTGAGATCGCGTGTGCACCCACCAAGAGGGTCACAATGTGGGGGTATCCACTTCCGCCATCTTCTGGCGCCTATTGGAATATTCCCACTTCCGCCATCCCCTGTGTGTATGGGCTATCCCACTTTCCCGCCATCCCCTATGTCTATGAATTCCCACTTCCGCCATCCCCTGTGTCTGTGGAATATCCCACTTCCGCCATTCTCCTGTGTCTGTGGAATATCCCACTTCCCACCCCGTGTCTATGGGTATCCCAGTTCTAACCATCCCGTGTTTATGGGGATCCCACTTCCGCCACCCCCTGTGTCTATGGGGTATCCCAGTTGCGTCATTGCGTGTCTATAGGATATTCCAGCTCTGTCATCCCTGTGTCCTATGGAATGTCCCATTTCCGCTATCGCCGTGTGTCCTGTGGAGATATCCCACTTCCGCCACCTCCCGTGTCCCTATGTGGGTTATCTTATTTTTACCGATGTTCCGCCATCTCCTTTGTTCTCGTAATTTTGGGATGCATCTTTACGCCATCTTTTTGTCCCTGTGTCTATGGGGTATCCACTCCCGCCACCCCTGGGTCTATGGAATATTCCACTTCCGTCATCCCCCAGTTCCAACATCCCCTGCTGGTCTAATGGGTATCCCACTCCCGCCATCGCCCTGGGTCCTATGGAATATTCCACTTCCGTCATCCCAGTTCCAACATCCCCTGTGTCCTGTCGGGATATTCAGTTCTGTCAGTCCACTATATTCCTTGAGCTAACCCCCCAACAGGATTCGTGCAGATCCTCGGGTGGTGGCTCACGAAAAGGGAAGCAGTTGCATGAATGTAGTCGGGGCGAAAATGAGCAAAGAAGAGCTCGGTAATAAATGTCCCACCAGTATCATCAGAGAGACTCGCGTTGTTAACGTTCCGGAGAGGTATGATCATGTGGAAGAAGGTGTGAATCTAGTTCCGCATTGAGGAACTCCCAGGGAGGAAGTGCGTGGTATGTGTGAATCTATCCCCATAGACACCACAGAGAGAAAGTAGGTTCAGTTTCCAATTATGCTTCCAGTAACATTAATCTCCGGTGGAGAGAAACCTGGACTTCCTGGAGTAGTGGTCTGCAGATGCGGCAGGAGCGTAGGGTTAGAGCCTGGGGCGTAGGGGTTGGTCGCCCCCGCCCCATGCCCTCGGGCCTCAGCCGAGTTCTTCAGTTAGAGAAGGACACCACTAGTGTTGGCCATGGATTAAAATGTGGTAATCCCAGAGCACATTTAGCCCAGGGCCAGGCGTCTGGGACACTGCCCTCCCCAAAGGGTAACGCTGCCCACCATTCGGAGTGCCCGGCCCCCATTGTTTCTTTCTTTTTTAATTGAATGCAGAACCCTTGTGCTCCTCACCTGTCCGCTCCCATACACATTTCTGGGCAATTCGCCTGAATCCCTTGTGAAACGATGGTGCTGGGAGTGGAGAACAAACTGTTAGGCCTCCACCCCCGCTCCTGCGAGGGTGAGGCGTCGGCTTTGGCTTCGGTTTCGGCTTTGGCTTCGGTTTCGGCTTTGGCTTCGGTTTCGGCTTTGGCTTTGGCTGCGGCTGGCTGCGGCTTGGCTGCGGCTGGCTGCGGCTGGCTGCGGCTGCGGCAAGCGGAGGGGGCCCATCTTGGCCCATGCGTGGTGCAGACAGAAAGTCTTGTCAGAACCAGTCTGTGCCTGTGAAGCGCGGTTTCCTGGGCCTTACTGAGATGCAGCATGGGAATGTTTGCGCAGAGCCCAGGAATCTGCAAAATGTAAAAGAGCCCTGTTTTTTAAGTAATTAAACCCTGTCCAGTTAACAGTGCTTAACTCATACTTAGAAAAAGTAGTGCAGAGATGCCTGTAGAGAAGCCAAATCGCCTACGGCCTAAAGCGGAAAACAGCTTCCACCTCCTGCCCTGCCCCACTCCCAGTTTGCCTCTAGAGGAAGGAGCCCCTCCATGCACTCTTTAGGGATCTCCCTGGTTCTAGGTAAAAAGCTCACGCAATTGCTTTGCTAGTTGCAAATCTAATGGGAGTTGAGGACATGGCTTCCACATCCTCTCCCCCCTCTCCGCGCACTGCACGCCCGCCCCCGTGCCCCATCTTAGCTGCCACTGTGTCACAAGTTTTGTGTTCAGAATTCATGTCGTCATGACTGTAAAGGCTGTTCATAGCTGAGTCACAGGGAGCATTGCTATACTTCCTTTCTTCACAACCTCGGAAACTAAGCAGTTATTTTAATTAAAGGGGTAGAAGCACTTGTAAGGTTCAGATAGTATGGCTCGGTTTATGGTGACAAGCAAATCTTTCCTATCCGTCCCTTTCTGTCCCCTTCAGTCACACCGCCTGGAGGCAAATAGCTTTGATGTTTGTTTTTAATTCTCTCTATAACTTAAAACATTTTTAAAATTATGTTGACAATGCAGTGGGCTCCATGCCATCTCTCCAAAAGGTTCCCCCCTTCCTGACTTCTGGAGTTTTTTCTTCTGCCGCAGGTGATTCAAGAGCCATATTCGAATACTCTGCCTTGGAATAGTGATTCTCACACTGGAGCTGGCATCAGAATCACCTGGAAGGCTTGCTGAAGCACAGGCCCTGGCCCAGGACTTTCTCATATAGTGGGTCTGGAGGGAGGCCTGAGCATAGCGTTTTGTTTTGCTTTGTTTTAGATGGAGTCTCTCTTTGTTGCCCAGGCTGGAGTGCAGTGGCGTGATCTCGGCTCACTGCAACCTCTGCCTCTCGGGTTCAAGCCATTCTCCTGCCTCAGCCTTCCAAGTAGCTGGAACTAAAGGCATGTGCCACCACGCCCGGCTAATTTTTGTATTTTTAATAGAGACAGGGTTTCGCCATGCTGGCCAGTTTAGTCTTGAACTCCTGACCTAAAGTGATCTGCCCGCCTCGGCCTCCCAAAGTGGTGGGATTACAGGCGTGAGCCACTGCTCCCGGCCATGCATAAATGTTTTTAATATGTGCTCTGTGGTGCAGATGCTACTGGTCGCAGGATCCCCCTTTGTGTAGCACTCCCTTAGCGTTTAGGGTGTGCTGCACGTGGGGTGGGAGATTTAGCGGTGGGTGGCTGCAGTTGTCAGTAGATGGCTGTTTGTTGGACCCAGACTACTAATGCGCTTCTGGGCATTGCCACTTTGCAATTGTGTAGCTGTGGGCCGTAACTCGACTCCCTAGTGCCTCAGTTTCTCCCTTGTAAAGGCTCAGTTTTGTGCTCCCACCTTATGAAGACCTGACGCTGAAGTGTGTAGCGCAGGGGGGCGTCATGGCCCTTCCTTGTGTGTTTGCCAGCATGGCATCTGGGATGGTGTTTGGGCTCTGTGTGCTGGGCACCATGCCAGGTGTTGGGATAGAGACAGGAGCTTACAGTCTAGTAAGGTCAGGAGTGAGAATGTTGTCATTGTGATTCACGCTTTGAAAAAACCCTGTGGGGTGCACCTGGGGTGCTCACGGGGGTCAGAGATGCACCTGCTGAGGCCTTCCCACCTGATTCTGTTGCTCTGGACCAGGCCCCAAGGGAGAGCAAATGTAGAAGCTGCACACGGACCCTTCTCTGGAGTGAATGAGCTGGGGAGGAGGCAAGCCCATCCCTCCTGGGAGATCCCCCAGGGCAGGCCTGGTGCAGGAGCGTGAAAGGCCTTGTTGGCTGCTGGAAGGGTGTCCTCAGTGTAAAGATGAGCAGGCAAAGCCCTGTGTGCCCGAATTGTCCTCACTGAGGAGATAGGAGCCCCCACACCCAGAGGCTGGCCAGAGCCTCTGTAATGGAGGCCACATTGAGCCAGGTTTTACTTCCAGGTTGGGAGGTGGGGCTTTCATGCTCCTCTCCAATGCCATTACCTGTCTGCTTCCCCCTGTTTGCAGCCAGCATTGTCCTCCTGGAGCCCGAATGTGACACATCACTCCCTGGCAGGCACGTCTTCAGGGTGCCAAACCCACTCCCTGGCTCAGGTCCAGGTGTCCAGGGCTGCATGCAAGCCCTGTGGCCTCTCTGCCCAGTGGAGTCTTTGCCCGTGGGCCTTCCTCATCCTCTGTCCTCGGCGTCGGGGCTGGTGTTTTGGGTTTCAGGGGTCCTTGCCTGGGAGCCTTCCGTGGATCCCGCCTCTCGCCCATGCTGCTTATGTGACTGGTTGTTTACAGATCAGACCTGCTGTGTTTGCGGTCATTGTTCTGGAGGTTGGGGGTAAACCGAGGGTCTTAACTCTCACAGAGCTGAGGTCTTAGCTGGGGAGACGGGTAATAAATAGTAACATGCAGGGAGTGATGCGCGCTCTAAGGACACCAGGGCAGGTCCGCGCCAGGGGGAGCCTGGAAAGGCTCCCTGGTGAGCGAGGCACTGGAGGCCAGCGTAGCAGCGGAGGCAGGAGTGGAGACCTTGCTTCTCTGACTCACATCCCCCTACCCTCTTGCCTTCCAGTGGACATCCTTATCATGGATGACGACGACGTCCCCAGCTGGCCTCCCACCAAGCTGTCCCCGCCCCAGTCTGCACCCACAGCCGGCCCCCCTCCCCGGCCGCGGCCGCCCGCCCCCTACATTTGCAACGAGTGTGGCAAGAGCTTTAGCCACTGGTCCAAGCTGACGCGGCACCAGCGCACGCACACCGGCGAGCGGCCCAACGCCTGTGCCGACTGCGGCAAGACCTTCTCGCAGAGCTCACACCTGGTGCAACACCGGCGCATCCACACGGGCGAGAAGCCCTACGCCTGCCTGGAGTGCGGCAAGCGCTTCAGCTGGAGCTCCAACCTCATGCAGCACCAGCGCATCCACACGGGCGAGAAGCCCTACACCTGCCCCGACTGCGGCCGCAGCTTCACGCAGAGCAAGAGCCTGGCCAAGCACCGGCGCTCGCACAGCGGCCTCAAGCCCTTCGTGTGCCCGCGCTGCGGCCGCGGCTTCAGCCAGCCTAAGAGCCTCGCGCGTCACCTGCGGCTGCACCCGGAGCTGTCGGGGCCCGGCGTGGCGGCCAAGGTGCTGGCGGCCAGCGTCCGGCGGGCCAAGGGGCCCGAAGAAGCGGTGGCGGCGGA
>NW_016830359.1:626401-632929 GCF_001698545.2 Rhinopithecus bieti
TTTTGAGATGGAGTTTCACTCTGTCACCCAGGCTGGAGTGCAGTGGTATGATCTCAACTCACTGCAACGTCTGCCTCCTGGGTTCAAGCAATTCTGTCTCAGCCTCCCAAGTAGCTGGGATTACAGGCGCCTGCCACCACACCCGGCTCATTTTTGTATTTTTAGTAGAGATGGGGTTTCAACCATGTTGGTCAGGCTGGTCTTGAACTCCTGACCTCAAATAGTCCACCCACCTCGGCCTCCCAAAGTGCTGGGATTACAGGCGTGAGCCACCACGTCCCGCCGGATTGAAGTTTTCTCATACACAGAACAGTACTTGGCAGGTGGAAGGTGCTGAGCCAAGATTCAGTTGACTGGATGAATTATAAGACTAGCCCCCCACACCCACCCGGCCCAGAGCTTTTCACTATGATTCTGGGTGAAAAGAATCATAACCGGGTGGGGCTGGGAGCCAGGGCAGGGGTAGGTGATAACGTGCATTTTCTGAACTTGTTCTGTCAGAAACCGTTCCATTTATAGAGCATCTTGGGGCTGGTGTTCTCCAGGCCATCCTTAGAGAAGTGCATGCATGTGAATTGTGTGTGTCTCTCTGCATGTATGAGTGCGTATCTGTATGTCTCCGTGTGGATGGTGTGTCTGTGTATCTTTGTGCATATGTATGTCTGTGTGCATGTGGGTATGTGTTTGTCTGTGGTATATATCCACCCATCCTTCTATCTATCACTCAAAGAGTCCATGGGTGGGGATGGAGTTGCCTCTGGTACCACTGATTTTGCCGCCTCTCCTGCCTTGATGGACAAGTCTATCCAGAAATTCCCTATCTTCTGGCGCCGGTCTTTCAGCACCATGGACAGAGACTCCCCCCATTCTCCCTCACCCGGCCCCCAGGTGGGGACTCGGATGATGGAGCTCAGTTTAATCCATCCGCATTCCCTTTTAAAGCCTCCTGACCACTTCGAAAAGGGTATCGTTCCCATTTTACATATAAGGGAACAGAAACTTTGGGGAGGTTCAATATTTCTCCAGGCTCTCACAGCTAAGTAGCAGAGCTTAATAGAGTCGAATGCCAACATTTATATCAGTCTATCTGTACCTTATGGGATGCTTGTGAAGTGGGGTGGCCACTAGCCATGACAGTAAGTAGACAGTGGACGGACAGCCTCATTCAGGCTGGTGGGGACTCTGCCAGGGGATTTGGATCAGTGATTGATGTCTGGTCACAAATAAGATTTTTTAAAAAAAAGTAATGGATACTTGGAGGAAGAGATTACTTACCAAATCTCAACTCCCAGATTCCTCATTCCTCTCCCTGCATTATCCCTTGAAATACTCAGTGAATCTACAAGTGGGTTTTAAAATAAATTTATCAGGCTGGGCACGGTGGCTCATGCCTGTAATCCCAGCACTTTGGGAGGCCAAGGCGGGCAAGATCACCTGAGGTTGGGAGTCTGAGACCAGCCTGACCAACATGGAGAAACCCCATCCCTAATAAAAGAAAAAATTAGCTGGGTACGATGGTACATGCCTGTAATCCCATGTAGTCAGGAGGCTGAGGCAGGAGAATTGCTTGAACCTGGGAGGCAGAGGTCGTGGTGAGCCGAGATTGCACCATTGCACTCCAGCCTGGGCATCAAGAGCGAAGCTCTGCCTCAATAAATAAATAAAATAAATTTATCAAATGAAAGCATTCATTGCATATTATTCTGCCCCTTGCATATGTATCAATCTCTATCGTCATGTTTTATGTATCATGTATATATCAACTATATCATCTATCTACATATATTATCATCTCTATACCAATCCATTATCTTCTATTGTCATTCCATCTGTGCATCAATTATCTATATCTGTCATCTATATGTAGCTATCATTTATGTATCAGTCATCTATTATCATTGCATCATCTATCCATGTGTCTATCAATCATCTATAATCTGTTATCTACCTATATCATGTATCATCTATTATCTACTTACATAGATATGTAACAATTTATCATCTACCTCCGTAGTACATATCTGTGATCTTCCTATCTTCACCACCTATTATCAATAATCTATTTGTGTACTATATGTTATCTGTCATCTATCTTTAGCTATCATCTATGTATCTATCAACTATACCTATTTATGTATCTACCTATGATTGTTCCAGAGAGAGAGGCCTATCTACATATCTACATTTCTTTTTTTTTTTTTTTTTTTTTTTGAGACGGAGTCTCACTCTGTCACCCAGGCTGGAGTGCGGTGGTGCTATCTTGGCTCACTGCAACCTCCGCCTCCTGGGTTCATGCCATTCTCCTGCCTCAGCCTCCTGAGTAGCTGGGACTACAGGCGCCCACCATCGCACCTGGCTAATTTTTTGTATTTTTAGTCAAGATGGGATTATCACAGTGTTAGCCAGCATGGTCTCCATCTCCTGACCTTGTGATCCACTCGCCTTGGCCTCCCAAAGTGCTGGGATTACAGGCCTGAGTCACCACGCCTGGCCGCCTATCTACATTTCTTATTTTAAAAAACACTTTCAAAGCATTCCTTTGTGCAGATACAGTGTTTAATTCCTGACTGATGTGCAGTCTGTCTGTTTCTAGTCTTCTGCTACTGTAGCAATGCAGCAGGAAGAATCAGATCTGACCCACACCCTGTGCTGCTTGTCCTGGCAGGAACTGCGGGCGGAAGGGGAATGTGCATTTGGATCCCAACAGATCCGGCTGTATCACCCTCCCCAGAGGTCAGACACTTACCACGTCCCCAAGAATGTATGAAGTGACTGTCTCCTACTTACTCTCCGCAGTGAGGGCTTGGATATGGCTGATAGCCAAGACCCTGGGAGCAAGGTGATGATTTAACGTGCACTACTGTGTGCTGGGTGCTTCATTAATACCTCTTTAGACTGGGCACGGTGGCTTATGCCTGTAATCCCAGCACTTTGGGAGGCCAAGGTGGGTGGATCACCTGAGGTCAGGAGTTTGAGACCAGCCTGGCCAACATGGCGAAACCCTGTCTCTACTACAAATATGAAAATTAGCTGGGCGTGGGAGCAGGCACCTGTAATCCCAGCTACTCTAGAGGCTGAGGGCTGGGCATGAGGGCAGGCACCTGTAATCCCAGCTACTCTAGAGGCTGAGGGCTGGGCATGGGGGCGGGCACCTGTAATCCCAGCTACTCTAGAGGCTGAGGGCTGGGCATGAGGGCGGGCACCTGTAATCCCAGCTACTCTAGAGGCTGAGGGCTGGGCATGAGGGCGGGCACCTGTAATCCCAGCTACTCTAGAGGCTGAGGGCTGGGCATGAGGGCGGGCACCTGTAATCCCAGCTACTCTAGAGGCTGAGGGCTGGGCATGAGGGCGGGCACCTGTAATCCCAGCTACTCTAGAGGCTGAGGGCTGGGCATGGGGGCGGGCACCTGTAATCCCAGCTACTCTAGAGGCTGAGGGCTGGGCATGAGGGCGGGCACCTGTAATCCCAGCTACTCTAGAGGCTGAGGCAGGAGAATCGCTTGAACCCGGGAAGCACATGTTGCAGTGAGTCGAGATCACGCCATCATACTCCAGCCTGGGCAAAACAGTAAGACCTCGTCTCAAAACAAAACAACCTCGTGTAACCCTCCACTCTACAGAGGGGGAAGCAGGCTCAGAAGGAAGGGACTTATCCAGGACTTATAACGAGACACAGCAAAGCTGGTTTCAGCCACCTGGCTTTGCCCACTGTTTAGACATGACTGGATCTGGCTAGTCACAGAGAAGCAAGCTGGCTCAGAGAAGTGAAGCCACTCGCTTTAGATCACACGCTCAGTGAGAAACCAGATTCAAACTCAGGACAGTCTGACCCTAGGCCGAGCTCCTTTGACACCGTCGGCCACCTGGCAGAGCCGCCCTCCCACTGGGCTCCAGGCACCGGGGATGCAGCAGGGCGGACACGCAAGTCCCTGCCCTTAGGGATGCAAGTCCCTGCCCTTAGGGATGCAGACCGCGGCCTTCAGACCAGGAAGTGAGCTGGGTGGAGGGTCCCCTTCCTCTCGCCCACGTCTGTCTGGATCTCCCTCCCCTGGGACCCGCCCCCACACAGCTGCCTGTCACACCTGCCCATGCCCAGGACTTCCTCCATGTCTCACCCCCAGGGAGTCTCTTTTCGTCTCTTGAGTCCTGATCTGTGTGTGTCCCCTCCCAGCCACTCCCACTCCCCGTGAGGGCAGAGATTGTGCCCATCGAGGTCCCTGCCGTGTCCCCTTGCCTAGCAGAGCCGCTGGCAGGAAGTCCGTGCCCGATAAACAGGGCGAGTAAGTGATTGGCGACTGGGCGGGAGAAGCTGAGCCACGAGGGAAGAGGGGAATTTCCAAGGACAGTTCAGGAAGCGCGATGCAGGCGGGGCCCCAGCAGGGGAGAGGCCCCGTGGGGCGGGGCGCAAGGAGCACTTGTTCAAATGCAGCCATAGCCACAAATGCAAAGCGCCGCAGCTGGAGGAAAGTTGAGCTGGAAGGAGGCGGTTAGGGTAGGAAAGCGGGATGTGACGCCCCCTAGTGACCATGTCACAGCCGTGGTCATGATCAGCATTGATAGACCCAAGTCCTCCACCCCACAAGCTCAGCCGCTCCCTAGTAACGAGCCATTCCACACCGCTGTGGTCACCAGCATTGTTAGACCCAAGTCCCCCAAGCCCCCCAAGCCCAGTCATTCCCTAGTGATCATTCCACACCGCCGTGGTCATCAGCACTGTTAGACGCAAGCCCCCCGAGCTCAGCTGTTCCCTAGTGATCATTCCACACCGCCGTGGTCATGATCAGCATTGTTGGATCCAAGCCCTTCGAGCTCAGCAGTTTCAGACCAGGCTCCGGAATATCCCTGCTGACACAGGGAGGAGCGGAGAGGTGGCGGCACAGCCTAACCACTGGCCTCTGGTTTGAAAACTCATTTCTCTTTGCTAAACCCCATTTCCTCATTTGTAAAACAAGGAGCCTGGAATGAGTGTTTCAACTAAAGCCAAAAGAGGGAGTTGTGCCACAAGCATCCAGCTCTGTGCATGGGGTTAATTTGGGTTTACAAATGCATCCCACGGGGCTAGAGAGAGCACCAGGCTGGTAAGAGGAGCCAGTGTGAGATGGTAGAGTGGGGAAACCAGAGCACTATAGCCCAGGAGAAAGGAGCTCCGTTTCCAGCTTACTCTGATTGTGGTCACATAAGAAGTCAGACCTAATGATGCCAGAGCTTTCATTATTTCTTTCTTGAGGCAGAGTACCGCTCTGTCACCCAGGCTGCAGTACAGTGGCGTGATCTCGGTTCACTGCAACGTCTGCCTCCCAGGTTCAAGTAATTCTTGTGCCTCAGCCTCCTGAGTAGCTGGGACCACACGTGTGCGCCACCACCCCTGGCTAATTTTTTGTATTTTTCTTGGAGATGGGGTTTTGCCATGTTGGCCAGGATGGTCTCAAACTCTTGGCCTCAACTGATCCGCCCCCCTCAGTCTCCCAAAGTGCTGGGATTATAGGCGTGAGCCACTGCACCTGGCCTGATTTTTTTTCAATAGAGAAGCGGGCAAGATGGTTTTATTAACATGTAACATCCTAATTATTAGACTTTATTCCTTAATATCTCTATGATTCAAGCCAGCAACAGTATGTTGAAAGAAAAACAGTGGAATACCTCCACGAGAACCAAATAAAATATATTGCTACAGACCAAGCTTGTCCAACCCACCTTATTTTGTTGTTGCTCTGTTTTAGGCTTTTAGCAGCCTGAAGCCATGGATTTTAGTTTCTATCTCTAGTGATAAGTGAAAAAGAGGGATGAAGAAGGGTCTTTACTGATCCAACCACAAACAAACTGAGAACCCATGACTGTATTCTCTCCCTTGGACACCCCTGCTTTGTCCGTTCAGGCTGCTCTATGAGAATACATAGTGTGGGTGTCTTAAACCACAGACACTCATTTCTCACAGTTCTGGAGGCTGGAAGTCCAAGATCAGGGTGCTGGCAGGTCTGGTGAGGGCTGCTTCCCAGCGTGTGAATGGCGGCCTTCTCCCTATGTCTTCCTGGGAAGGAAAATGGGAAAACTGGGCAGAGAGAGAAGGAAGGTTTCTCACATGTCTCCTCTCTGATAAAAGAAAAACTCTAGCCGAATTAAATTTAAAGGAATTTAATGGAGTAATGAATGATTCGCAAATCACGCAGCCCCCAGAATCACAGCTGATTCAGAGACTCCAGTGCAACCATGTGGTGGAAGATTTGTAGACATAAAAAAGGGAAAGATGTACAGAAATTGGAAGTGAGGTACAGAATAGCTGGATTGGTAAACAGCTCGGTATTTGCCTTATTTAATTTTTATTTTTGAGAGGGAGTTTCTCTCTTTTGCCCAGGCTGGAGTGCAGTGGTGTGACCTCGGGTCACTGCAACCTCCGCCTCCCCGGTTCAAGTGATTCTCTTGCCTCAGCCTCCCGAGTCGCTGGGATTATAGGCACCCACCACCATGCCCAGGTAATTTTACATACATTATGTGTGTGTATATATATATATATATATATTTATTTATATA
>NW_016830359.1:633560-651683 GCF_001698545.2 Rhinopithecus bieti
ATCTCAGCTCACTGCAAGCTCCGCCTTTCGGGATCACGCCATTCTCCTGCCTCAGCCTCCCAAGCAGCTGGGACTACAGGCGCCCGCCACGTCGCCCGGCTAGTTTTTTGTATTTTTTAGTAGAGACGGGGTTTCACCGTGTTAGCCAGGATGGTCTCGATCTCCTGACCTCGTGATCCGCCCGTCTTGGCCTCCCAAAGTGCTGGGATTACAGGCTTGAGCCACACGCCCGGCCAATTTTTTATATTTTTAGTAGAGATGGGGTTTCACCATGTTGGCCAGGCTGGTCTTGGAACTCCTGACCTCAGGTAATCCACCCACCTCAGCCTCCCAAGTGCTAGGATTATAGGTGTGAGTCACTGCGTCTGGCCTGATTTTTGTATTTTTAGTAGAGATGGGGTTTCGTCATGTTGGCCAGGCTGGTCTCGAACTCCTGACCTCAGGTGATCTGCCCGCCTCAGCCTCCCAAAGGGCTGGGATCACAGGCGTGAGCTGCTACACCCAGCCTGTCACCTGTGTTTGAACAAGCCCTGACCTACTCTCTCCACACGGTCTCTCACATCACCTGCCTGGCATTTGAGTTTGTGTTCCCTATCCCCAAGTATGTGTCAGGATAGGACAGATTATGCTGCAAGCAAACAGTGCCCACATGTCAGGGGCTCACAACACTCAACCTTTTGTCTTGTTTGTGTTCCGTGCCTGCCATGGGTTGTGGGAAGCTCTGCTCCAAGTTGTCAACTCTCTGGGACTCACCGTTTGCCATGGCCAGGCAGAGGGACTTGGCAAATCGTGTGCTGCTCTTGAAGTCCCCAGTCAGAAGGAACACACGCTTCTTCTGCTCATAGTTCAACCCCCACAGCAAGGCACATGGCCATGCCCGGCTTTCAGGGAGCTGGGAAGTCCAGTCCTATTATGTGTCTGGGAGAGAAAATGGGAAAATTGGGTAAAGGATTATAATGATTCTGGATGTTATCCAACATGCTGGTTCTCAGAAACCAAGTGAGTCTCAACCATGCATCTCACCTGAATCTATGTTCTCAGTGTTCTGTGTCCTGTGGTCTCAGTGACAGGTCCTTTTCCTTTTAATCAGGGGCAAGCCCCAGCCCAGCTGGTTCCACCAATGCCAGGACTGGCCTGGATGCTTCTCCACTTCGGCCCTGAGCCTGGGCTGAAGCCACTGAGGCTCTGCATCCCGCTGGCCTCCTTCCTCTGGATGAGGGGGTAAAGATGATTGCTCACAGTTGGATCTAGGGTGTCAGCCCTCTGGGAGCTGCAGATACATTATCATTCCTGGTGGGATGAAGCACTGCCTGTACCACATCTGGTTCTGTGGCTCTATCTACCTTTAGCTGCATTCGCCACTGTGACTGGTGCAACACAGAAAAGCTCACTGGAACCGGGCAAGGTCAATCTTCTTATTCTGGACCCTCCTTAGGGCCGGTAGGGAAGTGTTGGTCTCTGTCAGCTCTCTGCTGCCACCACCTGGATTCTTGACAACTGCAGTGTCTGTGAAATAATGAAAAGTCGTGGTCCTGGATAAAGGGTGGTAGAGTGTATTATATAACATACCACGTAAAGGCATGGTCTGTGTTATATAGACAGTGTTTTTGTTCACCTGGTAAAAGTCACATAACAAAATCAACCCATTTTAAAGTGCACAATTCAGTAGCATTTGGTACATTCACAATGTTGTAGAACCATCACTCCTGTCTAGTTCCAAAACATTTTTGTCATCCAAAAAGAAGACCTTGCACCCATCAGACAGTCACTCCCCATTCCCACCTTTGCCTCAGTCACCACGAGCTGATTTGAGACAGGCCTCGTTTTGCATCCAGGGCGGTAATTGCTTCAGCAATCCACGCAGGAGGAGCTTAGGCCCAGCATTCTGCACAGTGAGTGGAGCCTGGGGCTTGTCTTGAAGCTGGACTTGCTTGTATAGCAAGCACTTTTTCTTTACGTGCGTGTGTGTTTAGGTTATTTGGGAAAGGATGGCTCATGAATATATGGTGGTGGTAGCGGAAAAACTTTAGGGTCCTGGTCAGCAACGTACTAGTCTTACCATCCTGTTCAAGAGACCGACCTTTCTGAGCTCTGGCTTTTTTATCCTTTAAAGAGGGTAAATGATATTCATCTCGCATATTTACTTTGAAGACTGAAGGAGATAACTTACGCAAAGAACTGAGCAAAGGCCGGGCACAGTGGCTTACGCCTGTAATCCCAGCATTTTGGGAGGTCAAGGTGGGCAGGTCATCTGAGGTCAGAAGTTCAAGACCAGCCTGGCCAACACAGCAAAACCCTGTCTTTACTAAAAATACAAGAGTTAGCCAGGCATGGTGGTGTGCACCTGTAATCACAGGTACTTGGGAGGCTGAGGCAGGAGAATTGCTTGAACCTGGGAGGCGGAGGTTGCAGTGAGCCAAGATCGTGCCACTGCACTCCAGCCTGGGCAACAGAGCAAGCCTGTCTCAAACACACACCCCAAGCCAAAGAACTGAGCCAAGTGACTGTCAGAGGTAACTGGTAGATGGCTCTGGGTCGTCTTCCTCATCATCGACAAAGCCTGAACCTGGACAACTCATTTGGGGGCTTAACCACAGTAAGTCACTTGTGACTACCAACTACAGTTAGGAACCCAAAAAGCATTCATGATGTTTGGTTGCTGCTGTAGCTTAGATGACAGACAATCTGCCAGTGTAGAAAAGGCATCAGAGTTCGTCAGAGAAGCAGAACCAATATTCTGTATGTGTGCGTGTACTCACGTGCTACATGACATTCCAAACAGTGGGCTGCACGGACCACGATGGTGGCATAAGATTATGCTGCTGAAAAGTGTCTTTGACCTGGTGCTGTCACAGACCTGATAACATCACAGTACAATGCACAACTCACATGTTTGTGGTGATGCTGTAGACAGGCTAACTATGCTGCCAGTTGTATAAAAGTCTAGCACATACCAACCTGACCAACATGGTGAAACCCCATCTCTACTAAAAATACAAAGATTAGCTGGGCATGGTGGCAGGTGCATGTAGTCCCACCTATACCTGCTGAGGCAGGAGAATCTCGCTTGAACCTAGGAGGCGGAGGTTTCAGTGAGCCGAGATCACACCATTGCACTCCAGCCTGGGCAACAGAGTGAGACTTTGTCTCAAAAATAAATAAATAAAAGTTGATAAAGTAAAAATGTTACAGTAAGCTAAGGTTAATTTATTCTTGAAGAAAGAAAAATATTTTATAGATTATTGTAGTCTAAGTGTGCAGTGTTTATAAAGTCTACAGCAGTGTAGACTAACATCCCAGTCTTCACGTCACCCACCACTCACACACTGACTCACTCAGAGCAGCTTCCAGTTCTGCAAACTTCATTCACGGTAAGTGCCCTATATAGGTGTACCATCTTAAAATATTTTCTTCTGTATTTTGTTGTAACTTTTCTATGTTTAAATACACAAATACTTACGGTTGTGTTACCGTTGCTACAGTATTCAGTACAGTAACACATTGTTGAAGTTTGTAGCCTAAAAGCAATAGGCTCTAAGAGCAAATAGGCTCCAACCTGTGCAACATAGCGAGAGCCCATCTCTACAGAAAATAAGAATTATTTCTTGAGACAGAGTCTTGCTCTGTCACCCAGGCTGGAGTGCAGTGGTGTGATCTCGGCTCACTGTAACCTCCGCCTCCCGGGTTCAAGCAATTCTCCTCCCTCAGCTTTCGAAGAAGCTGGGACTACAGGTATGTGCCACCATGGCCAGCTAATTAAAAAATAATTATTTTCTGGGCCGGGTGTGGTGGCTCATGCCTGTAATCCCAGCACTTGAGGAGGCCGAGGCAGGTGGATCACCTGAGGTCACAAGTTCGAGACCAGCCTGGCCAACATGGAGAAAACCTTGTCTCTACTATAAATACAAAAAGTAGCTGGGCGTGGTGGCGCATACCTGCTTGGGAGGCTGAGGTAGGAGGATGGCTTGAGCCCCGTAGTTCCAGACTGCAGTGAGCTGTGATTATGCCACCACTCTCCATATAGGCTAGGTGTATGGTAAGCTGTATTATCTAGTTGTGTGTAAATACACTTGATATTTGCACACGACTGATGACACAGCTCTCAGAACAGAGACGGGGTTTATTACAAGATTTGGCTCCCACGATTGTGGAGGCTGAGTCGTCTCACGATCTGCTGTCTGCAAGCTGGAGAACCAGGAACGCCTGTGGGGTGGTTCCAGTCCGAGTCCAAAGGCCTGAGAACCAGGGGAGCCGAGGGTGCCAAATCCCAGGTCCAGGGCAGGAGAAGATAGGTGTCCCCACTCCAACAGGCAGGCGGGCAGGAAGCAAACAAGGTGAATGACTCCCTCCTCTACACCTTTTTGTTCTGTTCCGACTCTCGGATGAGATGAGTCCACTCACAGAAGGGAGGGGAATCTGCATTACGAAGTCCACAAATTCACACCCTAAACTCAACTGGAAATACCCTCCCAGATACACCCAGAAACAATACTTAATCTGGGAACCCCGTGGCTCAGGCACGCCGACACATAAAACCTACCATCACAGACAAGCAGGTCCAATGTGGTGGGTTCGGCCAGGGGATGGGCTAAGGCCTTAACCTGAGCAGTCCTGTGTACCTTCAACCATTCAAGCTGCCAGGAGGCCCCCTTCCAGGATTGTACCACTGATCCCTGGCACCCAGCTCATAACCCTTACAGAAACGCAGGTAACAGCGGAACAGTCAGTCCAGGACAAACGGAACACAGACAAGCCGGCCTGCAAGATCCTCATATCCAGCAGGGGTCAGCAAAATGCCCCAAAGGCCAAATTGTGCCAGCTGCCTCTTTCTGTAAATAAAATTTCATGAGAACACAGCCACGCCCGTTTGCTTTTGTGTTTTCTTCAAAATGTTTATATGTTTTTAATTAAAAAAATTTTTAATGGACAAAATTATATATATTTATGGTGTGCAATCTGCTGTTTTGAAATATGTTTACAGCCAGGTGCGGTGGCTCACGCCTGTAATCCTAGCGCTTTGGGAGGCTGAGGCAGGTGGATCACCTGAGGTCAGGAGTTCAGGACCAGCCAGCCTGGCTAACATGATGAAACCCCATCTCAACTAAAAATACAAAAATTAGCTGGGCGTGGTAGCGGGCACCTGAAATCCCAGCTACTTAGGAGGCTGAAGCAGGAGAATCACTTGAACCTGGGAGGCAGAGGTTGCAGTGAACCAAGATCCTGCCACTGCACTCCAGCCTGGGTGACAGAGAGAGACTCCATAAAAAAAAAAAATAGAAAAAAGAAATATGTATACATTATGGAAAGGCTAAATTGAGCTGATTAACTTGTACATTACCTTGCATGCTTATTTTTTTGTGGTAAGAACATTTAACATCAGGGCTGGGCGTGGTGGCTCATGCCTGTAATCCCTGCACTTTGGGGGGCTGAGGCAGGAGGATCCCTTGAGCCCAGGAGTTCAAGACCAGCCTGAGCAACATAGGGAGACCCTGTCTCAACAGAACAAAACAAAAAAACACTTAACATCTACTCACTTAGCAGGTTTCAAGTACATGATATTTTGCTGTTAACTGTAGTCACCATGTTGTACAATAGCAGGTCTCCTGAACTTTTTTATCCTGTAACATCAAAATTTACATCCTCTGGCTAACACCTCCCCAGGCTCCACCTCCCCATCACTTTCAGCCTCTGGTAACCATCATTCTGCTCTCTGCTTCTGTGAGTTTGACTTTAGATTCCACGCAACTGAGATCATACAATACAGATGCTTTTCAAATTATGATGGGGCTACATCCTGATAAACCCACTATACATTGAAAATACAGATTGAAAAAAAAAAAATTAAGATGGAGTCCTGCTCTTGTCACCCAGGCTGGAGTGCAATGGTGTGATCTTGGCTCACTGCAACCTCTGCCTCCTGAGTTCAAGCAATTCTCCTGCCTCAGCCTCCTGAGTAGCTGGGATTACAAGGTGCCTGCCACCACACCTGGCTAATTTTTGTAGTTTTGACAGACACAGAGTTTCACCATGTTGACTAGGCTGGTCTCAAATTCCTGACCCCAAGTGATCCACCCAACTCGGCCTCCCAAAGTGTTGGGATTAGACTTGAGCCACCACACCTGGCCTAAAAAGTTTTCAGACAGTGTCTCACTTTGTTGCCCTGACTGGAGTGCAGTGGTGCAATCATGACTCACTGCAACCTTGATCTCCTGGGTGCAAACCATCCTCCTGCCTCAGCTTCCCAAGTAGCTGGGACTACAGGTGTGTACCACCACATCTGGCTAGTTAAAAAAATTTTTTTTTAGAGATGGGATCTCACTACATTGCCCAGTCTGGGAAAATGCATTTAATATATTTAACCCACAGAAGATCATAACGTAGCCTAGCCTACCTTGCACCTGCTCCTAATGCTTACATTATCCTCCAGTTGGGCAAACTCATCCAACACACAGTCCATTTTATAGTAAAGTGTTGACTATTTCATGTGAGTGATTGCACACTGAAAGACAGAAAGGTTCTGTGGGTACTCGAAGTACAGTTGTCACTGAATGTCACTTTCATACCATTGTAAGGTCAAATCCATCACAAGTCAGGGACCATCTGTATCTTACTATACCTGACTCACAAGTCAGGGACCATCTGTATCTTACTATGCCTGACTCATTAATGTAATACCCTCCAGGTTCATCCATGTTGCAAGTGACAAAATTTTCTTTGTATTATCTATGCTTGCTTTTACATCAGCAGAGTTTAGCAGTTACAACAGAGACTAAATGACCCTCAAGTCTAAAATATTTACTGTTTGGCTTTTTTTTTTTTTTTTTTTTTTGAGACAGGATCTCACTCATTGCCCTGGCTGGAGTGCAGTGGTGTGATCGTGGTTCACTGCAGTCTTGACCTCCTGGGTTCAAGTGATTTTCACCCCTCAGCCACCTGAGTAGCTGGGACCATAGGTGTACGCTACCACACCTGGCTAATTCTTTTCAAGTTTATTTTTTGTAGAGACAGAGTCTCACTACATTTCCCAGGCTGGTCTTGAACTCCTGGGCTCAAGTGATCCTCCCGCCTTGGCCACCCAAAGTGCTGAGATTATAGGCATGAACCACCACATATCTAGCCTATTTGGCCTTTTACAGAAAAAAATTGCCAACCCCTGATTTACGGTCTTAGGACTTGTCTCAGCTCCTCTCCTCCAGAATTTCCTCCTCTTTTCTGTCTCCATCAAACAGGGTCCTCACCCTCCAGCCCTTATTCTCTCTGACCAATACATGTGGTATGCTCAGAGCTTCCTTTCTGCATTTCTGGCTTTGAGAGTGTGATCCGAAGAGTACTTGCATCAGAATGGCTTAGGAAAGCTTTTTAAAATGCATATTCCCAGGCTTCACCTAGGTTCCGCTGTACAAGAATTGGCCATGGGGCCCAGGAACCTGAAGCTTGCTCTCTCCCCAGTTGAGACAGTCTCACTCTGTTGCCCAGGCTGGAGTGCAGTGGCATCATCTTGGCTCACTGCAACCTCTGTCTCCCGGGTTCAAGTGATACTCGTGCCTCAGTCTCCCAAGCAGCTGGGATTATAGGCGCCTGCCACCACACCCAGCTGAATTTTTTGTTTTTGATACAGACGGGGTTTCACCACATTGGCCAGGCTGATCTTGAACTCCTGACCTCAGGTGATCCACCTGCCTTGGCCTCCCAAATTGCTGGGATTATGGGCGTGAGCCACCATGCCCTGCCAGGTTTACTGTTATATTTTCAGGTTAATGAAAACTTCACAAGCCCTAGATACTGCGCTGATAATACCCTCTGCATAAAATACAGTCCTGAGCTCTCTGCACACCACATCTTTTTCACTTTCACCGTCTAATAAATTTCCAGCCCAATTTCCTGTCTTTTAACTGCCTCATTTCCTCAGGAGTTCTGAATCAGATCTTGGATGGAGGCAACTATACTGGTTCATCTTTGCTTTTTAAAAAATAATTTACAAACCATGTAATTCACCCATTTTCACCATTTTCAGGTGTACAATTAAATGATACTTTATTATATTCACATAGCTGTACATCTATCACTCCAAAAGGAAATCCCCTACCAGGAACAGTCACTCATTCCTCCCTCCCCTCCCAGCCCTGGGCAAACTCTCATCTTGTGTCTGTGGATTTGCCTCTTCTGGTCATTTTGTATCAATGGAATCATACGAGTAGCCTTTTGTGTCTGACGTCTTTACAGAACATAATGCTTGTGAGGTTGACCCATGTTGTAGCATATATCTCTACTATCTTCCTTTTTTCCTTTTTTCTAAATTGAGATGGAGTCTTACTCTGTTGTCCAGGCTGGAGTGCAGTGGTGCGATCTCGGCTCACTGCAACCTCCGCCTCCCGAGTTCAAGTGATTCTGCTGCCTCAGCCTCCCGAGTACCTGGGATTACAGGCACACGCTACCACTCTGGCTAATTTCTGTATTTTTAGTAGAGACGGGGTTTCACCATCTTGACCAGGCTGGTCTTGAACCCCTGACCTCAGGTGACCTGCCGGCCTCGGCCTCCCGAAGTGCTAGAAGTACAGGAATGAGCCACTGCACCCATTTTTTGTTTTATTTTTTTGGAGGGGGGGCGTTTTTTTTTTAATAAGACAGGGTTTCATTCTGTCACCCAAACTGGAGACCACAGTGGTACAATCTCGGTTCACTGCAGCCTTGACCTACCAGGCTCAAGTGATCCTCCCACCGGGCTGAGACTACAGGCATGTACCACCACACCTGGTTCATTTTTAGTAGCGATGGGGTTTCACCATGTTGCACAGGCTGGTCTCAAACTCCTGGGTTCAAGTGAGACTCCCAACTCAGCCTCCCTAAGTGCTGGGATTACAGGCATGAGCCACTGCACCCAGCCTGCATTCTTTTTTCATGGCCGAATAATATTTTATTGTGTGGATAGGCCACATTTTGTTTACCCGTTCATCTGTTGATAGACATGTGGGTTGTCTGGACCTTTTGGTTGTTGTGAACAAGGATACCCTACTTCATCTCTTACCTTGGTCACGGGTGGCCTACAGGTCATTAGGCAGCTTAAAGACGGGCTGTCTTTCAAATGCTCGCTCCTGGTCCAATCAGCTGCAATAGAGGCCAGCTGCTTGGGTCTGTGGCCTGAGCATTTCATCCAGGGCTCCAGCTCAGTATAGTGATTCACAGTCATCTTGAAATTCTTAATTTTTGAACAAAGCACCCACATTGTCATTTTACACCTGGGCCTCCAGATTATATTGGTTGATTCCATTTTGACAATGGGGAATAAAGCTAGAGAGATAAAGAATAAACCTACATTCTTGGGTGTCTGCTAAGCAGCGGCCACCTCCAATAGAACCAAAAAGGGGCTGATACCTTCTGAGCACGGCTGACACGGATTTCCTGTGAACCAGTCGCGTCCAGCGAGGGGAAGGGGAGGCCACAGGGTGTGTTGGTGAGGGAGGGTTTCCTGCTTCACGTGGACCAGCGGGTCTCAGGAAGGTGCCCCGGTAACATCTGGCTGTGTCTGAAGACTCTTTTGGTTGTCACAAGTAGGGGAGGGAAGGCACCTAGCAGGTAAAAGCAGGGACGTCACTGAACACCCTACAGCTCACAGGCGGGACCCCGATGTGGAAGTGACCGACCCCACTGTCAGCGGTGCCTGCGGTGAGAAAATCCACAGCAGTGGGGATGGTGAGGAGGAGCCCGCCCTGCTCCCTGGAGGGTCTCAGGGAAGATGACGCTCTGCTGCCACCCAGCGGGCATCAGGGGAAACTTACCAGCAGCACAGGGAGTTGGTGTCCGGCAGGGTTCACCGACCCAGGAAGCTTCTTTCTACTCAGTGAGCTCAGGTGGACGTTCTGTGCCATGCAGCTTCAAGCATCGGAGTTTGTGCGGCTGTACACACACCCCAGCTACAGAGCGTGGCAGGCAGGTGGAGGTGAAGTCTATTGACTCACGGATGAGGAAAGGGTCCTTCTTCAGAGATGATAAGAGCCCAGATCAGCAGGGAGACAGCGCTGCCATGTGTCCTACCCATGGTGTGATGCACCAGGCCGGTGTGGGGTCTGGGACTCACCACGGTTGCCCTCCAGGACCGTGTCCCTTGCCTTCCTGATGCTCTTGCCTCCCCGTGGTACAAATGTCAAAACAAAACAAAACAAAAAAATAAACACTATGTAGGAAGTGGGATGTTTTCATTTTTTTCATTGTATGTCATGTCCTGAACTTGACGAAAAACATCAGTTCAGAAAAGTGTTTTTCTCTCAGACCTGGTCAAGACAGCTAGTCTAGAAAAACAGAATAGTCCTAGTCTCTTGCTAACCTGCCATTTTAGCTGTCAGAACACCTGCAGTTCACGTGTTTGTCCATTAGAAGGTAATACATTTTAGGAGAACAGGGATCTTTGTGTTGCCCCATCAGCCTGAGGGCAGTGGCCAGCACATAGGGTTTCTACAGACTAATCATTACTTCAGCCTCGACTTTTAGAATTTAGAGTAAGAAACAAGGAGTTGGGTAGAAGTCAAGGTGTCATCCCTATTATTCAAAGCTCTGAGGCCAGCTGGGTATGGTTGCTCACGCCTGTAATCCCAGCGCTTTGGGAGGATAAGGCGGGTGGATCACCTGAGGTCAGGAGTTTGAGACCAACCTGGCCAACATGGAGAAACCCCATTGCTACTAAAAATACAAAAATTAGCCAGGCGTGGTGGCAGGCACCTATAATCCCAGCTACTCGGGAGGCTGAGGCATGAGAATTGCTTGAACCTGGGAGGTGGAGGTTGCAGTGAAGCTAGATCGTACCATTGCACCCCAGCCTGGGTGACAAGAGTAAAACTGTCTTTAAAAAAACAAAACAAAACACAAAAACCCACCACCAGCAACATGCCACACACACACAGCACACACAGCAGCACACACACAGCACCACACACAGCTGAACTGAGGCAGGTGGCCTGTATCTGTAGCTTCCTAGCACTCTGCCACAATCAGTCTTCTGCCCACCCGTCCCATCCAAAGCAAAGCTTGCTGCATGAAACAGGCAAGTGTGTACACATCTGGAGACAGGAAGCTTGTGAAGAGCACATAGAAGGTTCAGTTCTTCCCTCCCAGCCGTACCACCTGTGTAACTCCCTCCTCTACCCTTGGAGATGGCCAAGAGGCTCAAGAGAAAGAAACTTTTCCAACAGGCAGCAGTGAGTAGAACACAGTTTTCTGCCAGTGTGGAACTCATCAGATTCTAGGCGGTTTCATGATCCTCATCCTGGTGTTCCCATCTTGCCAGATCCCCTTCCCTCGAGGGGCTTGTAACTTACTTCTATCCAAACAGGATGCGGCAGGGTTGATGGGATCTGACTTCTGTGATGCCATGAGATTCTGTCTTGCTGAGCAACTGTCTTGCTGGCTTTGAAAATGCAATCTGCCATATGGAGAAGGCCAAGCAGAAAAGAGCTGGGGATGGCCTGGGGCTAACAGTCGAGAAACCAAGGCCCTCAGTCCAGCAGCCTGAAAATAGATGCTCCCGGGACCTGCATGAACTTGGAAGAGGTCCTTGTCCCGGTTGGGTCTCAGATGAGACCACAGCCCCAGTCAACACCTTCATTGCAGCCTTGTGAGACCCTGAGAGAGGATCCAGCTGAGTCGTATCTGGACTCACACGCTGAGATCATGAGTTTTAACTCCCGAGTTTGTGGTAATGTTGTAAACAGCAACAGACAACTAATACATGTAGGTAAATATTGGTGGAGTGAATTCTCCAGCCACTTCTAGAGCTGCTTTACAGAGATTCATCTCTTCTTGAAACTCATTCTATAGGGTAAGTACAATTTTTCCTACTTTACAGATAAATCAAAAGCCCATGGAGGTTGACCTTTGTATAGTGTCACGGAAGTTATTCAGAGCAGCCAGAATTTGAACACAGGTCAGCATCAAGAACTTGAAGCCGGGCACAGTGGCTCACACCTGTAATCGCACCACTTTGGGAGGCTGAGGCAGGAGGATCACTTGAGCCCAAGAGTTCAAGACTAGCCTGGGCAAGATAGTGAGATGTTTCTAAAAAATAAAAATAGGGCGGGCGCGGTGGCTCAAGCCTGTAATCCCAGCACTTTGGGAGGCCGAGACGGGCGGATCACGAGGTCAGGAGATCGAGACCATCCTGGCTGACACAGTGAAACCCCATCTCTACTAAAAAAAATACAAAAAACTAGCCGGGTGAGGTGGCGGGTGCCTGTAGTCCCAGCTACTTGGGAGGCTGAGGCAGGAGAATGGCGTAAACCCGGGAGGCAGAGCTTGCAGTGAGCCGAGATCGCGCCACTGCACTCCAGCCTGGGCGACAGAGACTCCGTCTCAACCAAAAAAAAAATAAAAAAATAAAACATTGTTTCTAAAACTTGGCTTTTCCCTTAGACCTTCCCTTTAGCTACAACTTTACAAAGTGAGATATTTGTCACAGTTGGGGGTGGGGTAGCAGCAGTGCTCAAGATAATTGACGACACAGGAGGAGGACATTGTGTATTTTTAGCTATATAAAAGGTGATAGACAAGACTAACATAGTAATGCTTTGTTAACACAAACATTAATGGTGGTTTTTTTTGTTTTTTTGTTGTTTTTTTTTTTAAAGACTGAGTCTTGCTCTGTCACCCAGGCTGGAGTGCAGTGACCGGATCTCAGCTCACTGCAAGCTCCACCTCCCGGGTTCACCCCATTCTCCTGTCTCAGCCTCCCGAGTAGCTGGGACTACAGGCGCCTGCCACCACGCCTGGCTAATTTTTTGTATTTTTAGTAGAGACGGGGTTTCACCGTGTTAGCCAGGATGGCCTCGATCTCCTGACCTCGTGATCCGCCTGCCTGGGTCTCCCAAAGTGCTGGGATTACAGGCATAAGCAACCGTGCCCAACCTCCTTGCCTTGTGTTTATGTTAGATGGACATGTGTCCCACGTGGGAGAAAAGGTATCCTGAAGACAGATATTCTGATTCGGAAGGGCTTTTTCCCTACTACTCCACTCATTCACCTCGTAAACCCCATCACACTGGTCCAATGTCCAAGTATTTTATAAACAAACACTCCCAGAACACGCAAGTATTTAAAAAGTATTCCTGCGAAGAAACCATACGTTGAAGACAATGCTTAGAAGAACAAATAAACTGCAGAGTTGCCATTTCTCCTATACCTGATATAAACTTTACTAGCTGCATTGCAATGAGAGCAGAAAAGGGGGCATGCCAGTCCTTGTCTAATATATGCTAACAGGGAATGATGCTAAAACATTCCCCAGTTTGAAAGGGGTTGCCGGAGTTATAGATTTACACACAGTAAGAGTGAGTGGCTCGTGGAAGGTGGTTGTATGGTAGAGGCAACATTTCAGTTAGTAGAATGAACCCCAGAAATGGATTTCCTGGGTCTGAATGGCAGCTCTGCTACTTATTGGCTGTGCTTTTTTTTTTTGAGATGGAGTCTCACTCTGTCACTCAGGCTGGAGTGCAGTGGCATGATCTCGGCGCACTGCAACCTCCACCTCCCGGGTTTGGGTGATTCTCCTGCCTCAGCCTCCCAAGTAGGTGAGATTACAGGCACGAGCCACCACACTGGGCTAATTTTTGTATTTTTGGTAGAGATGGGGTTTCACCGTGTTGGCCAGGTTAGTCTCAAACCACCGACCTCAGGTAATCCACCTGCCTCCACCTCCCAAAGTGCTGGCATTACAGGTGTGAGCCACTGCGTCTGGGCTTGCTGTGCACTGTTATTGTCTGTACCTCAATGTCCTCATCTGTAAGATGGAAGCAAGAAATATCCTTACCTCTAAGGTGTTGTAAAGATCAAATAAGTAATTCATACTGCTTAGGACAGGGCATGGTATACAGCAAGGGCTGTGTTAGATATCATCATTCATCATCGTCATTATGGATGAGATAAATAAATACAATAAATCATAAGTACATTTTGGCAAGAATCTAAGAATTTTCCACTCTTCTAGGAATAGACCGATGGTTCTGTAGCCATGGTAATAAATAACTACCTAGACAGGTTGAAATCCATTCAATGGATCCAAGACAACTTACCTCAGTGAACATGCTTTTTTGCAGGCCAACCAACAGTTGCTCTTTGCATCTGAAATTCAGCCAGTCGGGTAGGGATGCACTCTGAATAACACACCTGTACCAATCAGCCTCACCTGAGTAACCACAGGCTACCTTATACCTTCAAGGTTTAACCTCACTCTGTACCCTCCCCAAATTCCTGCCTACAAAGATCAGAAGTCTGCTCTACTCAGAGAGACTGTGGTAGACCAAGTTTTCATTACACTAAGGAATAAATTCGACTTTATGTTTATAGTTCAGATATTGAGTGACAGTAGCACCATCCTTTGGTATTCAGGTATGTGCTTTAAAAAACCAGTAGTTGGCCAGGTGCGGTGGCTCACGCCTGTAATCCCAGCTTGGGAGGCTGAGGTGGGCGAATCACGAGGTCAGGAGATCGAGACCATCCTGGCTAACATGGTGAAACCCCATCTCTACTAAAAATACAAAAAAATTAGCCGGGTGTGGTGGCGGGAGCCTGTAGTCCCAGCTACTCGGAAGGCTAAGGCAGGAGAGTGGCGTGAACCCAGGAGGCGGAGCTTGCAGTGAGCGGAGATCATACCACTGCACTCCAGCCTGGGGGACAGAGCAAAACTGTCTCAAACAAAACAAAACAAAAAACAAAACAAAAAACAAAAAAAAACACCACTAGTTGTGGTACCCAAATTCAGGGGCTGCTTTTGAAGATCTAGGTCCTCCTAACCTCTCTGCTCCTAAACCATATCCCCACTAGTTAAGAAAACCACTACTTGACACCTTTTCCAAATGCTCTGTGTTTATTTCATTCCCTCTGTATGCTCTGAGGTAGGACTGACATTTCACAGATACTCAGTCCTATGACTTGAAGGTCTCCAGCCTTCAAATCCAGTAACCAAGGTATATTGAACAAAGAAACACTACCATTGAGGGCTTCATGAGAATCAGAAATCATTCTCCATCTTTGAGAAGGAACTCCCAGGGGCATGGCTTGCTCTGAGAAAACAGCATTTAAACTTCCTCCATTAGATGGGTGTGAGTGGGGCAAGTTTCCGTATCTTCAGTTTTTCCACCAGTACCGGTCATCTTCATCAAAAGAATGCCAACTACCGTCAATTACGATTCGGGGCTTGAGCAGCTGCACTTCCTCCAGCAGCTTCTTTATTTGCACAGGATACTGCCATTTCCACAGCCTGGGGAGACAGAGAGAGGACACGCTACTGAGACGTTGCTTTCGACTCTTCTCCCTTCCTCAAAATTCCTGGAAGCCTCATCAAGGATCTCAAACCTTTTCTTGTACTCTTAAGGAACAGTAGTTAAAAGAGTTAAACCAATGACTAACAGAAATTCTTGAGTTTGCAGGATGGCAGACAATAAAAGAAACAGCTGAAACATGGAGACTCCCCCCATCTACTTATGAAACAACTGGCTGAGATTGGCTAGAAAAAGTATGGCAGGCTCGAGTTTGCAGAGAATGAGCTTGCTGATGTCACAGCCTGAATTTCCACCAGGTTTTATACTAATTCTCCCTAAATTGGCACATGCAACCCATGAGGTAGCATGAATAGATCATTACACATGCCCAAGAACTTTCCAGACCTCCCCTTTTCTTCCAATCACCTACTAATCTCAGAATCTACTTCCTGAACCTTTTCTAATAAAAATACTGCCTTGAAGCCAGCATGGGGAGACAGATTTGAGCTTGACTCCTGTCTCCTTGTGAGCTGACCTGCAGTACAGGGCTTTTTCCCCCCTCAAATCTCCAATGTCACAGTACTGGCCTCTAGCACATCAGGCAGTGAGCCACTTTTGCTTGATAACAGTAGCATGTTCCCTATAGAATAAAAGTAATTCTCTGCATGTAAAGAATCTTGGACATGTCAGATACTATGCTGAGCTTTTAAAGGCATCTGTTCCTCACAACAGTCCTAAGATGCAGGCATGATCCTTCAGTCCATTCATGAATTCCTTCCTTAGAGTCTCTGTGCCAGGTCCTGTTACAGGGTTTGGGAAGGTACAGTAAGTTCTCCCTTAATGTCATTGATAGGTTCTTAGAAACAGTGACTTAAAGCAAAACTACAACAGCAGATTCTCAAAGAATGTCATTTTCTTCAGAGTCATTGTCATAACCATGAGAAAACATTGGTTTCATTATATGTCGTTTTGCTTAAAGTCACAGTTTCTAAGAACGTATCCATGACACTAAATGAAGACTTCCCATATAGGGATGGACAAGATAAAATTCCCACCCTTACCAAGCTTACAGTCTACTAGAGGAGAAATAAACATATTTAAATAGATACATAGCACCACCTCCATTTCACAGATGGGGAAACAGAGCCACAACAGGTCAATCAGTAAATCTAGGTCTGACTTCTGTCCTACTTCAATTGCTAAGTCCCAGTCACCACTGATCTTGTCAACGGCTATCATGCCTCGTACATCAAGGATACAAACACATTCTTTCGACAGTACTCCACACCTTTTCAGCTCATTTTGTCACTGTAACAGTTCTGACCACACCAAGACTCCCAGATTCATTGAGCCATGTTTCTCAATCCATCTTCCCCATCCTGTCTTCACTTTCCTCCTATGATTCCAGGATCTGCCACAGCCACTTTTGACTTCTTCCTGGTTATACTCACGTGCTAGAATTTGAACCCTGGATAAACTCAACTGCCATCAGCTGGACCATACCGGGGAAAACAGTTACTCAACTGAGAAATTTTCTATTGATTATAAATATACCACAAGGAGGTCGGGTGTGGTGGCTCATGCCTGACATTCAGCACTTTGGGAGGCTGAGGCTGGTGGATCAGATGAGGTCAGGAGTTTGAGACCAGCCTGGCCAACATGGTGAAAACCCATCTTTACTAAAAATGTAGAAATTAGCCGGATGTGATGGCATGTACCTATAATGCCCACCACTCGGGAGCCTGAGGCAGGAGAATTGCTTGAACCCGGGAGGCGGAGGCTGCAGTGAGCTAAGATTGCACCACCACACTCCAGCGTGGGCAACAGAGTGAGACTCCATCTCAAAAAACTTGAAGTAAAATACATAAATACACCACAAACAACCTCAGATGGGCTATCAATGCCGCCAGCTGTATACTTCTCAAGATTTTACTCCCTTCAAGTACAACTGTGTTCCTTCATGCTCAGGGATATCTCTGAACTCCTGTTTGTCTGTGAATATGAAGTCCTACATGACAAATGCGTTTTCTACCACTAAACACTGAAGACATCAATGAACTGCCACTTTCTCATGAAATAAACTTCTAGTCTTAAGAGATGGTCCTGAAGAACTTCTGTGAACTCCACCAGCTCAGCCTTCCAGACTTGTACAAGGAGTGAGAGGGGAGGCTGAAATGTTGTATGTGAGCTACTGAAGAAACTTTCTGCTAGGTGAATTGTTCAGTGGTGTTAAGTACATTCATACGGCTGTGCAGTCATCACCACAACCATCTATCACCAGAATTCTTCATCTTGCAAACCAGAAACTCTGCACCTGTTACACAACTCCCCAACCTCTCACCCCAATCCTTTGAAAATCACCATTCTGTCTCTATGAATTTCACTCTTCTACGTACCTCATAGAGGTAGAATTCTACAGTATTTGTCTTTTTAGGACTGGCTTATTCTACTTGGCATGTCAAGATTCCATCATGTAGTATGTGTCAGAATTTTCTTTTCTTTTTTTTTTTTTTTTTTTTGGGGGGGGTCTCACTCTGTCACCCAGGCTGGAGTGCAGTGGCGCCATCTTGGCTTACTGCAAGCTCTGCCTCCTGGGTTCACGCCATTCTCCTGCCTCAGCCTCCCAAGTAGCTGGGACTACAGGTGCCCGCCACCTCGCCTGGCTAGTTTTTTGTATTTTTTTTGTATTTTTTTTAATTTTTTTTAATTTTATTTATTTTTTTTTTTGAGACGGAGTCTCGCTCTGTCGCCTGGGCTGGAGTGCAGTGGCACAATCTCGGCTCACTGCAAGCTCCGCCTCCCGGGTTTACGCCATTCTCCTGCCTCAGCCTCCGGAGTAGCTGGGACTACAGGCGCCCGCCACCTCGCCCGGCTAGTTTTT
>NW_016830359.1:654714-662143 GCF_001698545.2 Rhinopithecus bieti
CAGAATTCTTATGATAGAGTAAAAGTTAACGAGATGCAGCTCAAGTTATTTTAGCCACGTAAGGCTAGATGGTGAGATTAGATTGTTTTTCATTTTGCTTTTAAAATAGTATCTGAACATTTATAAAGATAAAACATCCAGCAGGGAGGCTGAGGATAGATGCAAGGGGGAGGTAAATCCGTGAAGGTAAAAGGTGCTGCACACAAATGACTGTGGGATTCCCAACGTGGAGGAAACTAACCTCTGATCAACATGGGTCAAATTAACTACTGCAGGGATACTTTCCTTTTTTTGAAATGGAGTCTCGCTCTGTTGCCCAGGCTGGAGTGCAGTGGTGCAATCTCAGTTCACTGCAACCTCTGCTTCCCGGGTTCCAGCGATTCTCCTGCCTCAGCCTCCCCGAGTAGCTGGGATTACAGGTGCCCGCCACCAAGCCTGGATAACTTTTGTATTTTTAGTAGAGATGGGGTTTTGCCATGTTGGTCACACTGGTCTCGAACTCAACTTCAGGTGATCCAACCCCCTTGGCCTCCCACAGTGCTGGGATGACAGGCATGAACCACCACGCCCGGCCATGCTTTATTTATTGTGGGTAAATAAAGACATAGGGAAACCCTGTCTCTACTAAAAATACAAAAATTAGCTGGGCGTGGTGGCGGGCACCTGTAGTCCCAGCTACTCAGGAGGCTGAGGCAGGAGAATCGTTTGAACCTGGGAGGTGGAGGTTGCAGTGAGCCGAGACAGTGCCACTGCACTCCAGACTGGGTGACAGAGCTAGACTGTCTCAAAAAATAAAAAAGGAAGTGCTGATATATGCCACAACATGGATGAGCCTTGAAAATGAAGAAGCCAACCACAGAAGGTCACATGGTGTATAATTCCATTTGTATAAAATACCCAAAATAGTTAAATTCATACAGAAAGTAGAAAGGTTGCCAGGGCTAGAGGGAATGGGAAATAGAAGGGGGGACAGCTAAATGGGTACAGGGTTTCCTTCTGCGGCAATGGAAATAGTCTGGAAGCTAATAGAGCTGGCTGCACCGCACTGTAAACTACTCTGGAATGGAATGTTTGCTACTATGTGTGAGCACTGACCATCCACTAGTCTTGTATGTATGCTGCTTATAACTCTCCGTGGCACCGGGCGGGGGGGGGTCACATTCCTATTGTGTTAGTAAGAGGCTTTAATCTGGGCACACACCGCCCCTTTTTTTTTTGCACAACAGTCTGTCACCCAGGCTGGAGCGCAGTGGCACAATCTCAGCTCACTGCAACCTCCACCTTCCGGGTTCAAGTCTCAGCCTCCCGAGTAGCTGGGACTACAGGCACCTGCCACCACGCCCGGCTGTGTGTACTGGTGCAGATCAAAGCTGGCTTCTCGAGAGATCATTGAGGGCTTTCAAAGTAAATGGTTTTATATTATTTGAAGGGGTGGGGGTCGTTTGTTAAGCATCCAGAAGAACAAGGTAGGTGCACATGTCTCCAGGGAATGAAATTGTTGTGAAACTGTCTCAGGTAGTGGGGAAAATGAATGGGCCAGATGACTAATGCTGGGAAAACAAGTTTATATCCATGACCCCTGATTGCACAGGACAGCAACTCGCCACGGCCTGTTTTGGTCCTGCGATTCTCAGCTACCCAACGGCAGGTGCTGAGAGGGTGGAGAATGTGGTTCACTGAAGCTTGGAGTGTTTGTAGGTGGACACACCCAAGAACAGAAGGCTAAGGGAGAGACTACATTTAAAAGAAAAACAGGCCGGGCGTGGTGGCTCACGCCTGTCATCCCAGCACTTTGGGAGGCCGAGGCGGGTGGATCATGAGGTCAGGAGATGGAGACCATCCTGGCTAACATGGTGAAACCGCGTCTCTACTAAAAATACAATAATTAGCTGGGCGTGGTGGCGGGTGCCTGTAGTCCCAGCTACTCGGGACGCTGAGGCAGGAGAATGGCATGAACCCCAGGAGACAGAGCTTGCAGTGAGCCGAGATTGCGCCACTCACTCCAGCCTGGGCCACAGAGTGAGACTCCGTCTCAAAAAACAACAAAAAAATGCAGAAAAAGAAAAATAGAACATGGAGCCAAAAGATAAGTGACGGTATTACGGTAAGATAAATAAACCTTGATTTAATAAGAAATAAGATAAAGTTTAATAAAATCGTAAAAATAAAACACAGAGCTAGATAGAAGGGGAACTAAAGAAGGGGCATGACCACACAGAAAGAAGTTGAGGGGACAGAGAACCAAGGCATGATGAACTTGAAGAACAATGCGTGACTTCAAGAAGGAAAGGGGTCCTGGCCAGGCGCGGTGGCTCACGCCTGTCATCCCAGCACTTGGGAGGCTTAGGCCGGCGGATCACTTGAGGTCAGAAGTTTAAAAGCAGCCTGGCCAACATGGTGAAACCTCGTCTCTACTATATGTATTAAAAAAATTAGCCGGGCTTGGTGGCAGGCACCTGGAGCCCCAGCTACTTAGGAGGCTGAGGCTTGAACCCGGAAGGTGGAGGTTGCAGTGAGCTGAGATTGTGCCACTGCACTCCAGCCTGAGTGAGAGAGAGAGACTCTGTCACACACACACACACAAAAGTTTGGGGGGTGCCCAGATTAAAGCCTCTTAACACAATAGGAATGTGACCCCCCTGGTGCCACGGAGAGTTACAAGCAGCATACATACAAGACTAGTGGATGGTCAGTGCTCACACGTAGTAGCAAACATTCCATTCCAGAGTAGTTCACAGTGTGGTGCAGCCACCTCTACTAGCTTCCAGACTATTTCCATCGCCCCAGAAGGATACCCTGTACCCATTTAGCTGTCCCCCTTCTATTTCCCATTCCCTCTAGCCCTGGCAACCCCTCTACTTTCTGTATGAATTTGACTATTTTGGGTATTTTATACAAATGGAATTATACACCATGTGACCTTTGGTGGCTGGCTTGTTTTCAAGGTTCATCCATGTGGTGGCACGTAGCAGGACTTCCCTTTCTTGAGACAGAGTCTAGCTCTATCACCCAGTCTGGAGTGCAGTGGCACAGTCTCGGCTCACTGCAACCTCCACCTCCCGGGTTCAAGCGATTCTCCTACTTCAGCCTCCTGAGTAGCTGGGATTACAGGCATGTACCACCATGCCTGGCTAATTTTTGTATTTTTAGTAGAGACAGGGTTTCCCTATGTTGGTCCAGCTGGTCTTGAACTCCTGACCTCAAGTGATCCACCCGCCTCGACCTCCCAAAGTGCTGGGGTTACAGGCATGAGCCACCGCGCCCAGCCTCAGCACTTGGCTGAACCATAGTCCACCATACTGGAGGTCTGTCTTAAGCCCCCGGGTGGTTCTGATGCTCAAAGAAGTTTTAAGGACCACTCAGGTCATCACTTGCTTTCTGCCCGTCTTTGTCTCTAGACTGTTCACACTACAACACCAAAGTCTTTTCACTTCCATACTTCTGCCACTTAGCACCAGGGCTAGCACACAGGGGTCATTCAAAGGGCAGCTGAGGGTTTTCTACCTCAAGACCTTATTCCCGAGCCTTTGCCACTTCCTCCGTCTCATCCGTAGGAGCCGAGCTAGAACTTACACCCAGATCTGTGGTGCTGCAAAGGTTGCCCTCCATCTGACTTGATGGACTTATGGAAACCAGATCATCATCCTTGTTCAAGCAACCTCACGCTGGGGTCCCCCCGCTCCTCCCAGCCCGGCCCGCAAACAGGCGCCCCAGGAAGTTACCCGAGTCTCGTTAGAACGCTTTTCTTTTGCTTCAGTCCCTCGCACAGCGCAGTGACCCCACCGTCACCCAGGGCATTGTCTGTGAGGTCCAGGCTCTTCAGGTGTCTGCTTCTTGAGATCACACAGGACAGACTCTCACAGCACGCGGCGGTGAGATGACACTTTACCAACCTGCAAGAGGCGGGAAATAGAGCCGGTCTGCTTCTCTCCAGGAAAGTGAAACAGCGTTAGAAGGTTCAGCAGCATCAACTGCAGTTTCCTTTATTCCTTCCTGACGGGCCACTGTTCTGTCCACTCCTGTGAACGGCTTAGACCATGTGGTATCTGTTGGCTCGAGAGAGGGACGACAGCGGAGGGCAGGGAAGTGTCTGGTGTGATTGAAGGTATCTTTATTTTTTTAATTATTATTCTTATTTTTTTTTGAGAAGGCGTTTTGCTCTTGTTGTCCAGGCTGGAGTGCAATGGCATGATCTCAGCTCACTGCAACCTCCACCTCCTGGGTTCAAGCGATTCTCCTGCCTCAGCCTCCCGAGTAGCTGGGATTACAGGCGCCTGCCACCACGCCCAGCCCAGCTGAAGGTATCTTTAAAAGAAATGAGCATAGCAGAGTTTGCTTCCACTTGGAGATGAGGTCAAGATTCTCCATGGGGGAGGAGGAGGGAAATGCAGGGAGGAGGAGAAATTGGAAAGTCTCTGACAGAGCCGAGACGGAGAGAAAAGGGGACGGAAGTTACTGAAATGCTGATAGGTCTAGAATCCAAAAAGGGAAGTTTTGTGCTTGTATTCCTAGGAAAAATGGGGAAAATGGGGAAGATGGGGTGGGTGGCCCCCAAAATAACATCTGAATGGTTTATCGCAGGAGAAATGACTGAAACGGCCTCCAAGTCTATCTTCAGCTTGGGAGGTTAAGGGTAGAATGATAGCACTGGGGCTGGGAGGGTCCATCTTCAGGAGCCATCAGGTCAAGAAGAAAGAGGGATGCAGCTGGGTGCAGTGGCTCATGCCTCTGATCCCAGCACTTTGGGAGGCCGAGGTGGGTGGATCACCTGAGGTCAGGAGTTTGAGACCAGCCTGGCCAACATAGTGAAACCCCATCTCTACTAAAAATACAAAAAATTAGTTGGGCGCGGTGACAGGTGCCTATAATCCAAGCTACTCGGGAGGCTGAGGCAGGAGAATTGCTTGAACCCGGGAGACGGAGGCTGCAGGGAGCTGAGATTATGCCATTGCACTCCAGCCTGGGCAACAAGAACGAAACTCCGTCTCAAAAAAACAAAAACAAAACACAAAACACACCAAAACCAAACAAAACACAAACATAAAACAACAATAAAAACAAAACAAAACAACCAAAAAGCAAAACACAAAAAAACCAGATGCAGTTGTGAGGGCCAACCCTTGAGGCTGACCCAGTCTTTGGTGCCAGCATGGATAAATGGTGATGGAGGGATCCAGATAACCTCCCAGCACTTAAATGCCATCTCAACAAAAAAGATGTCTCTAACTGACTAAGATTAAGATTCTACACCATGCAGAAGGAGGGCTTGAAGCAACTCAAACAACTCAAACAAATGGTGGGATTAATACTCGGGGCACTCAGAAGTTTGTGAACTCGAATCCATACCAAAGTCCTTTCTTTTGTTCTTGGGAAGAGAGAGATCTCAAAATGATACCTCACTCATGGACCATTAATTCTACCTTTGTAATGAATACGCAGATGCTACCAAGTACACGAAGGTTTAGAATGAAATCATTTATGCTCATGATGGAAACACTAGATATAAGGTACGTGTCCAGCTTTAGGAGACTTTTAAAGTTTAGGAGATTTTTTGTTTTTTTCTTTTCTTTCTTTCTTTTTTTTTTTTGAAACAGAGTCTCGCTCTGTGGCCCAGGCTGGAGTGCAGTGGTGCCATCTCGGCTCACTGCAAGCTCCGCCTCCCGGGTTCCAGGTTCACGCCATTCTCCTGCCTCAGCCTCCTGAGTAGCTGGACTACTGGTGAACGCCACCATGCCCGGCTTTTTTTTTTTTTTTTTTGGTATTTTTAGTAGAGACAGGGTTTCACTGTGTTAGCCAGGATTGTCTCGATCTCTTGACTTTGTGATCCACCCGCCTTGGCCTACCAAACTGCTGGGATTATAGGCATGAGCCACCGCATCCGGCCAGAGATTTTTAAAGAATATACCATTCAATGGAATACCTCACCATACTTCATTTATTATAATAGACATATCCTCAGATGCAATGTGAGACCAATGCCAAAAGTTTTGGTTTCTTGGGAGTTCTAGTTCTCCACTGGATATGATGGGGGTGACGAGACTACATGAGGTTACATATACAAAATATTTAGTGCTCTGCCTGCCACATGTTAAGAATGCATTAAGGCCGGGCGCGGCGGCTCAAGCCTGTCATCCCAGCACTTTGGGAGGCCGAGACGGGCGGATCACGAGGTCAGGAGATCGAGACCATCCCGGCTAACACGGTGAAACCCCGTCTCTACTAAAAAAAATACAAAAAACTAGCCGGGTGAGGTGGCGGGCGCCTGTAGTCCCAGCTACTTGGGAGGCTGAGGCAGGAGAATGGCATAAACCCGGGAGGCGGAGCTTGCAGTGAGCTGAGATCCGGCCACTGCACTCCAGCCTGGGCGACAGAGCGAGACTCCGTCTCAAAAAAAACAAAAGACGAAGGATGGTACCATTTGAATAGCAGTGTTAGAAAGTCTGCTCTGGCCGGGCACGGTGGCTCATGCCTGTAATCCCAGCACTTTGGGAGGCTGAGGTGAGCAGATCCACGAAGTCAGCAGATTGAGACCATCCTGGCTAACATGGTGAAACCCCATCTTTACTAAAAATACAAAAAATTAGCCAGGAGTGGTGGCGGGCACCTGTAATCCCAGCTACTTGGGAGGCAGGAGGATCCCAGGATCCCCTGAACCCCAGAGGCGGAGGTTGCAGTGAGCCGAGATTGTGCACTGCGCTCCACCCTAGGCAACAGAGCAAGACTCTATCTCAAAAAAAAAAAAAAAAAAGAAAGAAAAGGAAAGTCTGCTTTAAGAACAGCTAATGATAATTTGTAATTAGTAAGATGAGAGCTATACATATGCCCCAAATGTTTAGAAACCATTGGTTAAACTTAGGAAGATATATGCATACATAAAATATTGTTTATCATCATCATGCCTGTTTAACAGATGAGGAAACTGAAGCTTAGACAGGGTAAGTCACTTGCCCCAGATCACACAGTTACTGGGTAGCAGAGCTAGGCCTGGCATCCAAAGAGACTGACTCCATGTGGCTGCTCTTAACCACACTGATGTATTACAGCCTGAGCAGCCCTCAACTAAAATGCTTGGGACCAGAAGTGTTTCAGAATTTGGAATATTTGCATATATGTAATGAGATATCTTGAGGATGAGGCTGGGTGTGGTGGCTCATGCCTGTAATCCCAGCACTTTGGGAGGCCGAGGCAGGAGAATCGCTTGAAGCTGGGAGGGTCAAGCGATTGTAGTGAGCTGAGACCGTGCCATTGCACTCCAGCCTGGGTGACAGAGTGAGACTCCCTCTCCAAAAAAAAGAAAAAAAAAGATATCTTGGGGATGGGACCCAAACCTAAACACAAAATTTACTTATGTTGCACATATACCTTATACACACCTTATACACACACCATGGAAGGTAATTTCATAAAGTTCTTTTTTTTTTTTTTTTTT
>NW_016830359.1:663711-675093 GCF_001698545.2 Rhinopithecus bieti
AAAAAAAAAAAAAAAAAAAAAAAAAAAAAAAAAAAAAATTCAGAGCTTGAAGTCAAGGTCTTTGGACCTTGTCCAAAAGTCCAAGAATTGATTCAAAGGTCTTTGAATCAATCCAATCCAACAAAGACAAAGAAAAAAGAATAAGAAAATAAGAACAAAGCCTCCAAGAAGTCTGGGATTATGTTAAATGCAAACCTAAGGATAATTGGTATTCCTGAGAACAAAAAGAATTCTAAAGGCCTGGAAAACATATTTGGGTACATAATTGAGGAAAACTTCCCTGGCCTTTCTAGAGACCTAGACCTCCAAATACAAGAGCACAAAGAACACCCGGGAAATTAATCACAGAAAGATCTTTACCTAGGTACGATGTCATCTGGTTATCCAAAGTTAAGATGAAGGAAGGAATCTTTAACAGTAGATTTCTTGACAGAAACCCTGTAAGCTAGAAGGGATTGGGGCCCTATCTTCAGCCTCCTCAGACAAAACAATTATCAGCCAAGAATTTTGTATCCAGCGAAACTAAGCATCTTATATGAAGGAAAGATACAGTCTTTTTCAGACAAATGCTGAGATAATTTGCCATTACCAAGACTCCACTAAAAGGAGCTCTAAATCTTGAAACAAATCCTGGAAACACATCAAAACAGAACCTTTTAAAGCATAAAAAATTACCCACAAAAAAGTCCAAGAACACAGGACCTATAAAACAAAAATACAAGTTAAAAAGCAGAAACAAAAAACAAAAAACAAAACCCAAGGTACACAGGCAACAAAGAGAACGATGAATTCAACAGTACCTCACATCTCAATCCTAACATTGAATGTAAACGGCCTAAATGCTCCACTTAAAAGATACAGAACGCAGAATAAATAAGAACTCACCAACCATCTGCGGCCTTCGGGAGACTCACCTAGCACATAAAGACTCACATAAACAAAGTAAAGGGGTAGAAAAAGGCATTTCATGCAAATGGACACCAAAAGCGAGCAGGGGTAGCTATTCTTAGATCAGATGAAACAAACTTTAAAGCAACAGCAGTTAAGGAGACAAAGAGGGACATTACATAACGGTAAAAAGGCCTGTCCAACAGGAAAATATCACAATTCTAAACACACATGCACCCAACACTGGAGGTCCTAAATTCATAAAACAATTACTAATAGACCTAAAAAGTGAGATAGACAGCAACACAATAATAGTGGGGGACTTCAATACTCCACTAACAGCACTAGACAGGTCATGAGGCAGAAAGTCGAAGACACAATGGATTTAAAGTATACTTTGGAACAAACGGACTTAACAGATCTATACAGAACATTTCATCCAACCACTGCAGAATACACATTCTAATCAACAGTGCATGGAACTTTCTCCAAGATAGACCATAACAGGCCATGGAATGAGCTTCAATAAATTTAAGAAAATTGCAATTATATCAAGCACTCTCTCAGACCACAAAACTGGAAATCAACTTCAAAAGGAACCTTCAAAACCATGCAAACACATGGAAATTAAATAACCTGCTCCTGAATGAGCATTTGGTCAAAAATGAAATCAATATGGAAATTAAAAAATTCTTCAAACTGAACAACAATAACACAATCTATTAAAACCTCTGGAATACAGCAAAGGCAGTGCTAACAGGAAACTTCATGGCCCTAAACTCCTACATCAAAAAGACTGAAAGAGCACAAACTGACACTTTAAGGTCACATCTCAAGGAGGTAGAGAAACCAGAACAAACCAAACCCAAACCCAGCAGAAGAAAGGAAATAACCAAGATCAGAGCAGAATTAAGTGAAACAAACAAAAAAATACAGAAGATAAATGAAACAAAAAGCTGGTTCTTTGAAAAGATAAGTACAATTCAAAGACCATTGGTAAGATTAACCAAGAAGACAAGAGAAAATCCAAATAACCTCACTGAGAAATCGAACAGGAGATATTACAACTGACACCACTGAAATACAAAAGGTAATTCAAGCCTACTGTGAACGCCTTTATGCACGTCAACTAGAAAACCTAGAAGAGATGGATAAATTCCTAGAAAGATATAACCCTCCTAGCTTAAATCAGGAAGAATTAGATATCCTCAACAGACCAATAACAAGGAGTGAGATTGAAATGGTAATTAAAAAATTGCCAACAAAAAAGTCCAAGAACAGACAGATTCACAGAATTCTACCAGACATTCACAGAAGAATCGGTACCAGAATTGGTACCAATCCTTTTGACACTATTCCACAGGATAGAGGAAGAAGGAACCCTTCCTAATTCATTCTATGAAGTCAGCATCACCCTAATACCAACACCAGGAAAGGACATAACCAAAAAAGAAAACTACAAACTGATATCCTTGATGAACATAGATGCTAAAATCCTTAACAAAATCCTAGCTAACCGAATCCAACAACATATCAAAAAGATAATCCACCATGATCAAGTGGGTTTCATACCAGGGATGGTTTAACATGTACAATGAATGTGATACACCACATAAACAGAATTAAAAATCACATGATCATTTCAATAGATACAGAAAAAGCATTCGACAAAATCCAGCATCCCTTTATGATGAAAACGCTCAGCCAAGTTGGCACAGAAGGGACATAGCTTAATGTAATAAAAGTTATCTGTGACAAACCCACAGGCAACATAATACTGAATGGGGAAAAGTTGAAAGCATTCCCTCTGAGAACTGGAACGAGACTGAGGTCTTCTGAGCAGACTGCACCATGGTCAAGCCATCGTGTCCTCTGTGACCCACACGTACACATCCAGAAGGCCTCTTGGAGCCAGAAAGTCTAGGACAACAGGAAAACCACAAAAGAAAAACAGCTAGCTCCTGTCTTAGCTGATTAGCCATCCTTGAACGTTCTACCATTGCAACATGCTGTCCCCTAACTGATCAACCTAGTGACATTGTGCCCTGTGACGCCTCTCACCTTGTGACAATGTACCTTGTGACATTCTTCCCCTGCCCACAATAAACGGCCCCAAACTGTAACTTTCCAGTGCTTACCCCTAACCTATAAAACTAGCTCCCATCCCACCACCCCCTTCGCCGACTCTCTTTTTGGACTCAGCCCGCTTACACCTGAGTGAATAAACAGTCCTGCTGCTCACACTTAGCCTGTTCAGGATGTCTCTTCACTTAGGCACATGCATGACAAAGACAAGGATGCCCACTCTCACTACTCCTCTTTGACATAATACTGGAAGTCCTAGCCAGAGTAATCAGACAAGAGAAAGAAGGGGCATCCAAGGCAGTAAAGTGAAAGTCAAACTGTCGCTGTTGGCTGACGATATGATCCTTTACCTTGAAAGCTTTAAGGACTCCTCCAGAAAGCTCCTAGAACTGATAAAAGAATTCAAGTTTCCAGATACAAGATTAATGTGCACAAATTAATAGCTCTTCTATACACCAACAGCAACCAAGTGGAGAATCAAATCAAGAACTCAACCCCTCTTACAACAGCTTCAAAACAAAACACAACACAACAACACAACACAACTTGGGAATATACCTAACCAAGGAGGTAAAAGACCTCTACAAGGAAAACTACAAAACACTGCTGAAATAAATAGACAACATGAACAAATGGAAACACAGCCCATGCTTGTGGAAGGGTAGAATCAATATTGTGAAAATGACCATACTGCCGAAAGCAATCTACAAAATTCAATGCAATCCCAATACCACCATCGTTCCTCACAGAATTAAACAATTCTAAAATTCAAATGGAAACAAAAAGAGCCCACATGGCCAAAGCAAGACTAAGCAAAAAGAACAAACCTGGAGCCATCACACTACCTGATTTCAAACTATAAGGCATAGTCACCAAAACAGCATGGTACTGGTACAAAAATGGGCACATAGACCAATGAAACAGAATAGAGAACCCGGAAACAAACCCAAATACCTACAGCCAACTGATCTTTGACAAAGCAAACAAAAACCTAAAGTGGGGAAGGACACCCTTTTTGACAAATGGTGCTGAAACAATTGATTAGCCACATGTAGGAGAATGAAACTGGATCCTCATCTCTCACCTTATACAAAAATCAACTCAAGGTGGATTAAAGACTTAAACCTGGCCGGGTGCAGTGGCTCACGCCTGTAATCCCAGTACTTTGGGAGGCTGAGGCAGGCAGATCAGGAGTTTGAGACCAGCCTGGCCTACATGGCAAAACCCCGTCTCTACTAAAAATATGAAAATTAGCTGGGCATGGTGATGGGTGCCTGTAATACCAGCTACTGGGGAGGCTGAGGCAGGAGAATCACTTCTTGAACCTTGGGAGGTGGAGTTGCAGTGAGCTGAGATCATGCCATTGCACTCCAGCCTGGGCGACAGAGCAAAACTCTTTTTTTTTTTTTTTTTTTTTTTTAAAAAGACTTAAACCTAAGACCTGAAACTCTAAAAATTCTAGAGGATAACATTGGAAAAAATCTTCGAGACATTGGCTTAGGCAAGGATTTCATGACCAAGAACCCAAAAGTGAATGCAATGAAAACAAAGATAAGTAGCTGGGACTTAATCAAACTAAAGAGCTTTTACACAGCAAAAGCAAGTCAGCAGAGTCAACAGACAACCCACAGAGTGGGAGAAAATCTTCACAGTCTACACATCTGACAAAGGACTAATATCCAGAGTCTACAATGAACTCACATCAGTAAGAAAAAAAACAATCCCATCAAAAAGTAGGCTAAGGACATGAATAGACAATTCTCAAGATAGACAAATGGCCAACAAACATATGAAAAATGCTCATCACTAATAATCAGGGAAATGCAAATCAAAACCACAATGTGATACTCCCTCACCCTTGCAAGAATGGCCATGATAAAAAAAAAAAAAAAAAAAAAAAAACACACACACACACAGTAGATGCTGGGGTGGATGTGGTAAACAGGTAACACATTTACACTGCTGGTGGGAAAGTGAATTAGTCCAGCTGCTATGGAAAACAGGGTGGAGATTCCTTAAAGAACTAAAAGTAGACCTACCGTTTGATCCAGTAATCCCACTACTGCGTATCCACTCAGAGAAAAAGAAGTCATCATTCGAAACAAATACTTGCACCCTTATGTTTATAGTAGCAGAATTTACAATTGCAAAATCTTGGAACCAACCCAAATGCCCATCAATCAGTGAGTGGATAAAGAAACTATGGTGTGTGTGTGTATCAATGAGTGGATAAAGAAATTATGGTGTGTGTGTATACATATATATTAATGAGTGGATAAAGAAACTATGGTGTGTGTGTATACATATGTATCAATGAGAGGATAAAGAAACTATGGTGTGTATGTATACATATATACACACACACACATATATACATATCTCACACACACACACACACACACACACACACGATGGACTACTACTCAGCCATAAAAAGGAATGAATTAACAGCATTTGCAGTGACCTGGATGAGACTGGAGACGATTATTCTAAGTGAAGTAACTCAAGAATGGGAAACCAAAGATTTTATGTTTTCACTGATATGTGGGAGCTAAGCTATGAGGATGCAAAAGCGTAAGAATGATACAATGGACTTTGGGGACTTGGCAGGGAAGAGTGGGAGAGGGACGAGGGATAAAAGACTACAAATAGGGTGCAGTGTATACTGCTTGGGTGATGGGTGCACCAAAATCTCACAAATCACCACTAAAGAACTTACTCATGTAACCTGGCCAGGCATGGTGTCTCACACCTGTAATCCCAGCATTTTGGGAGGCCGAGGTGCGCAGATCACCTGAGGTCAGGAGTTTGAGACCAGCCTGGACAACATGGCAAAACCCTGTCTCAACTAAAAATACAAAAATTAGCCGGGCATGGTGGTGCATGCCTGTAATCCTCATCTACTCGGGAGGCTGAGGCAGGAGAATCGCTTGAACCTGGGAGGGGAGGCAGAGGTTGCAGTGAGCTGAGATCGCGCCACTGAACTCCAACCTGGGCAACAGAGCAAGCCTGTCTCAAAAAAACAAGAACTTACTCATGTCACCAACCACCACCTGTACTCCAATAACTTATGGAAAAATAAAATGAGAACTGCATTTGTCTCTATCACTAGCAATGAGTAAACGCAGTAGTAATCAACACAATTGATCCTCGTTATTCATGGTTTCTGCATTTGTGAATTTTTCTACTTGCTAAAATGGGTTGGTAATTCTCCAAATCAGCACCGGGAGTGCTCAGTCCTTCCTGGACACGCATGTATGCAGAGCAGAGAACGTGAGTCGCCAGGCACCCATGTTGCTCCCAGTGGAGGCTGAACTGATTTCAGCTCTCCACTGTCAACAAGCGTCCTTTGTGAGGGTCTTTAGTGCCGTGTTTGTTGGATTTTTGTGCTTTCTGTGGGCAATTTTCTTTTCTTTTTTTTTGTGATGGAATCTCACTCTGTCGCCCAGGCTGGAGTTCAATAGTGTGATCTCGGCTCACTGCCACCTCCACCTTGCAGGTTCAAGTGATTCTCCTGCCTCAGCCTCCTGAGTAGCTGGGATTACAGGCATGCACCGCCACACCCGAATAATTTTTTTGTATTTTTAGTAGAGACAGAGTTTCGCCATGTTGGCCAGGCTGGTCTCGAACTCCTGAGCTCAAGTTATCCACCCGCCTCAGCCTCCCAAAGTGCTGGGATTATAGGCGTGAGCCACCGCACTCCGCTGCAATTCTGTTGTTTAAAATGACCTCCTAGCATAGCGCCAAAGTACCCTCCAATGCTGGGGAGGGTGGGGAGGCTGTGAGTTCCATCACTTGTGTCAGTTGGGCTTTGTCAGGCACAAGTCACGGTGCCGTTGGTCATGCGCTTAATGTTAACGAATGAACAATGTGTATCAAGTAAAAGCCATTGAACGGAAACAAGAAATACAAAGTTTTCGATGGATGAAAACATGAGTAGAGGTTCACAGGAAGCTAACCCTGTACCTCTCCCAGGGGCAATGGCTCTGTGTTGGCTGGTTCAGTGCTCAAGGGTGACTTTGTAGAACGTGATGACCTCCAATTATGAGAACTGACTGTTCCTGAACAAATGACTTTCCCACTGTAAGATAACACAAAGGCAGACACAGAATTTTCCAAGAAAGGATGAAATCTAGGAGATGTGAACAGAATTCGGCACATACTAGGTCCCTTCATATGACGATGTCCACACCACACCCCACGGCTTTCTGCTGAGAGCTACACCACGCTATGTTAGGAAGCTAGGATGTCCTCACAGGGGAGCAAGCCAGACTCACATCAGCCTCCGCAGACTACAGTGGGGAAGTCTCATGGATCGACACAGCAGATTCACACCTTCGTTCCCCAGGTCGTTGTTGGATAGGCACAGGTGTGTCAAGCTCCGGTTGTTGACGAGGGCTGAGGCCAGACTCTGGCAACCCGTGGCCGTGATGCCACAGTCCTCCAGTCTGCAAGGAGAGCGCACCAGAGAGGACATGATGAGGTGCCTTCTTCAAGTTCCATCTCTCCCCCTCCTTCGCAAAGAGGGGAAGACGTATCACCCCCATAGCTGGCATGTCCTTGCAGACATATGGTGAAGTCACATCCTCTGTGCCTTTGACTTGCAAACTCAACTCCAGCGTATCAGTCCCAAGAAAATACTCTAAGTATCATGGGTGATTAGATCTACCAGTCACAATGGGGAATGGCTGGGCAACCTGGGTCTGCTCGCTCCTCGGCCATTTCCAGTCCTCACATGGCCATGATGTAAGGCTTTGCCAAGATGAGTCATGTTTCCAATTTATTTACTTATTTATTTTTATTTATTTGTTTGAGACAGAATCTCACTGTTGCCCAGGTTGGAGTGCAGTGGCATGATCTCAGCTCACTGCAACCCCCGCCTCTTGGGTTCAAATGATTCTCCTGCCTCAGCCTCCTGAGTAGCTGGGATCATAGGCGTGCACCAGCATGTTTGGCAAATTTTTGTATTTCTAGTAGAGACAGGGTTTCACCATGTTGGTCATGCTGGTCTCGAACTCCTGACCTCAGGTGATCCACCTGCCTTGGCCTCCCAAAGTGTTGGGATTACAGGCTTGAGCCACTGTACCGTGCCAATTTTTCCAATTTAAAAGTACACTTAGGCCGGGCACCATGGCTTATATGTTTGTAATCCCAGCACTTTGAGAGGCTGAGGCGGGAGGACTGCTTGAGCCCACAAGTTCGAGACCAGCCTGGGCAACATATCAAGATCCTGTGTCCAAAAACAAATTAGCCAGGCATGGTGGTACATGCATATAGTCCCAGCTACTTGGGAAGCTGAGGTAGGAGGATCCCTGAAGCCTGGGAGGTAGGGGCTGCAGTGAGCTGTGATTGTGCCACTGTACTCCAGCTGGGTGAACAGAGAGTGACATAAACTAGATAGTCTGTCTGCTTTTTCAAAGCTTAAGCAGTGGTTTTTTTTTTTTTTTCTTTTTTTTTTTTTTTGAGATGGAGTTTCACTCTTGTTGCCCTGGCTGGAGTGCAATGGAATGACTTTGGCTCACTGCAACCTCTGCCTCCTGGGTTCAAGCAGTCTCCTGCCTCAGCCTCTTGAGTACCTGGGATTACAGGTGCCCTCCACCACACCCAACTAATTTTTTTGTATTTTTAGTAGAGATTGGGTTTCACCACATTGGCCAGGCTGGTCTTGAACTGCTGACCTCAGGTGATCCATCCGTATCAGCCTCCCAAAGTGCTGGAATTATAGGCGTGAGCCACCACACCTGGCCATTTAAGCAGCTTTTTATGTAGCACTGAAGTGATTCCAGACACAGACCGTTACATGAGTGATACACATTTTGCTGTAACAAGAACTTGGAGTGAACACCCCTTCCTGTTGAGAATATGACACCCAAGACTGAGAGCTCAGGGTGTGATGGGGCCACACCCCGTCACCCTTCTAAGCCTGGATGTCTCATTGGTGACACCAGCACTGCCATCCAGCTAAGATTAAAGATCACCTAGAGCTGTGCTGTCCAGAATGGGAGCTGCTAGCCCCACGTGGTTACTGAGCTCTTGACATGGGTCTAGTGTGATGAGGAAACTGACTTCCCCATTTAATTTAGATTTGGCTGGCCACTCGTGGATACTGGCTGCCACACTGGGTGGCTCAGCTGAATCGGACCCACCCTTGACTCCTGGCATCACCATCCAAGCACCGTCCAACTGTGGGACACGTGACACAGCCTTTCCAAAGCTGTGTCATCTGTCAACTGGGTTATCAACAGCACCTGCTCCGTAGACCTGTTCTGAGAACTCAGCGAGGAAGGGTTGGAGGAATTTTAGCGCAGTGCTTGGCACAGCTCAGTAAGCATTGAATAGTGGGTGCTGTAACTCTGCTGCTGCTTCTCCTCCCTCCCTAGATCAGTTATCAGTAAGCAAGTCATATCCTTTGGGCCAGGCACGGTGGCTCACACCTGTAGTCCCAGAACTTCGGGAGGACAAGGCAGGAGGATCGCTTGGGCCCAAGAGGTCGAGGCTGCAGTGAGCTAGGATCTTACCACTGCACTCAGCCTGGGCAACAGCAAAACTAACACGGAAAAGGAAAAAGGTGATATCCCTTTAGGTGTCAGGGTACAGAACTGCCACCCCTCGCATTTCCACTTGGAGGCATTTCTGCTAGAATAACACAGGCCTGGGTTCATCCCTGCTCTGGGCTCCCTTGTCTCCAGAGGAGGAGGTGGGATTGGGATTTTGGGTGATGCTCTGCTCAGACCCTCCTTTTTGAGACTCCCTGTGCCCAGAATCCCAGAATGCATGAGCTCTGGCCTGGACTTTACCAGGCAGAGGGGAGCCTGACCCCACCCAAGTTCTTTGAGTGACTGAGTGGGCATCTGTCCAGTCGTGGGGCCAAGCATTCACTAACCCACAGTGTAAGCTGCACACATAAGCCTCGCGCCCAAGAGAGCTTTATCAGGAGGGAAGGTCATTATTCAATTTCCATCTGGCTGATTCCCACTTCCACCTTGTATCTCCCATTTAGAGTTTGGCAGCAAGAACAGATGTTTATCAGGTCACTCTTACACCCTGACACTGGGGCAGTCTCGGAAGGTCCCAACTTCCTTCCTCACCCTGTTTGTGCATCTGCTCATTTCCCTCCCACCATGACTGGAGAATCGAAGTTACGATAATCCCGGCGGAAAGGAAGTGGCACTCACGTCAGCTTCTGCAGGGTGCACTGGGAGACCCTCAAGGCATCACTGAGAGGCGTCACTCCCTGGTCTGTCACCTCGTTTCCTGCCAGGCTCAGAGACTTCAGGCTGGGAGAGGTTGTAAGGATTTGGGAGATCTTCAGGTAACAGGCGTGGGTCAATCCACAGCGATCCAGCCTGCAGAGACAGGCAGCATGAAGCAATCCCAGCTCTCGCCCGAAGCAGCCCATTTCCCCTCTACTCAGCACACGCCAGTGGCACTGGCCATTTTCCTGGTCCTCGGACTCTGTCTGCTCCTGCCTCTGGGCCTGAAAAGTTGCTGTTCCTTCCATTGCAACCTCCCCTCCTCCCCTCCCTCAGGTCTTCATGGGGCTCATGTCCTCGTTCATGTCTCTTGAAGGTTGCCTTTCGGGTAAGCCAGACCTTAAACGGTGCCTGCCCCACCTCCTTCCGTTGTTTCAACATTCATAGCAATGCACCCGAACCAACTTTTTTGTTTTTGAGACAGGGTCTTGCTCTTGTCACCCAGGCTGGAGTGCAGTGGCTCAATCTTGGCTCACTGTAACCTCCACCTCCCGGGTTCAAGCAAGTCTCCTGCCTCAACATTCCAGAGTAGCTGGGATTACAGGTGCCCACCACCACACCCGGCTAATTTTTGTATTTTTAGTAGAGATGGGGTTTCACCATGTTGGCGAGGCTGGTTTTGAACTCCCGACCTCAGGTGATCCACCTGCCTCGGCCTCCCAAGGAGCTGGGATTACAGGCGTGAGCCACTGTGCCTGGCCTGTGTGGAATTTTAGACAGAACTTTTAGAGCTCTCCAAGCCTACACATGCTCCTGCCATGTGTGTGCACACATCATTCTTTGTCTTGTTTTGTTCTCCCTGTGCTGGCCTGTGAGCATCAGGAGAGCAGGAATCTTGTATCATTCATCAGCACATCCCAGGAACATGTCACAGTACTATATGCAGAATCAAGCATCTGTCATTATTGAATAAAAATCTTATTTCGGCTGGGCGCGGTGGCTCAAGCCTGTAATCCCAGCACTTTGGGAGGCCGAGGCGGGCGGATCACAAGGTCAGGAGATCGAGACCATCCTGGCTAACACGGTGAAACCCTGTCTCTACTAAAAAAATACAAAAAACTAGCCAGGCGAGGTGGCGGGCGCCTGTAGTCCCAGCTACTGGGGAGGCTGAGGCAGGAGAATGGCGTAAACCCGGGAGGCGGAGCTTGCAGTGAGC